>NC_084583.2:18862500-18875000 GCF_033978685.3 Nerophis lumbriciformis | reverse complement strand
GTAATGTAATGAATGTATTATTAGTGTAAATGTAATGTAATGAATGTATTATTAGTGTAATGAATGTATTATTAGTGTAAATGTAATGCAATGAATGTATTATTAGTGTAAATGTAATGCAATGAATGTATTATTAGTGTAAATGTAATGCAATGAATGTATTATTAGTGTAAATGTAATGTAATGAATGTATTATTAGTGTAAATGTAATGCAATGAATGTATTATTTGTGTAAATGTAATGTAATGAATGTATTATTAGTGTAAATGTAATGTAATGAATGTATTATTAGTGTAAATGTAATGCAATGAATGTATTATTAGTGTAAATGTAATGTAATGAATGTATTATTAGTGTAAATGTAATGCAATGAATGTATTATTAGTGTAAATGTAATGTAATGAATGTATTATTAGTGTAAATGTAATGCAATGAATGTATTATTACTGTAAATGTAATGTAATGAATGTATTATTAGTGTAAATGTATTACAATGAATGTATTATTAGTGTAAATGTAATGTAATGAATGTATTATTAGTGTAAATGTAATGTAATGAATGTATTATTAGTGTAAATGTAATGCAATGAATGTATTATTAGTGTAAATGTAATGTAATGAATGTATTATTAGTGTAAATGTAATGCAATGAATGTATTATTAGTGTAAATGTAATGTAATGAATGTATTATTAGTGTAAATGTAATGTAATGAATGTATTATTAGTGAAAATGTAATGCAATGAATGTATTATTAGTGTAAATGTAATGTAATGAATGTATTATTAGTGTAATGAATGTATTATTAGTGTAAATGTAATGCAATGAATGTATTATTAGTGTAAATGTAATGTAATGAATGTATTATTAGTGTAAATGTAATGTAATGAATGTATTATTAGTGTAAATGTAATGCAATGAATGTATTGTTAGTGTAAATGTAATGTAATGAATGTATTATTAGTGTAAATGTAATGTAATGAATGTATTATTAGTGTAAATGTAATGTAATGAATGTATTATTAGTGTAAATGTAATGCAATGAATGTATTATTAGTGTAAATGTAATGTAATGAATGTATTATTAGTGTAAATGTAATGTAATGAATGTATTATTAGTGTAAATGTATTACAATGAATGTATTATTAGTGTAAATGTAATGTAATGAATGTATTATTAGTGTAAATGTAATGCAATGAATGTATTATTAGTGTAAATGTAATGTAATGAATGTATTATTAGTGTAAATGTAATGTAATGAATGTATTATTAGTGTAAATGTATTACAATGAATGTATTATTAGTGTAAATGTAATGTAATGAATGTATTATTAGTGTAAATGTAATGCAATGAATGTATTATTAGTGTAAATGTAATGTAATGAATGTATTATTAGTGTAAATGTAATGTAATGAATGTATTATTAGTGTAAATGTAATGCAATGAATGTATTATTAGTGAAAATGTAATGCAATGAATGTATTATTAGTGTAAATGTAATGTAATGAATGTATTATTAGTGTAAATGTAATGCAATGAATGTATTATTAGTGTAAATGTAATGTAATGAATGTATTATTAGTGTAAATGTATTACAATGAATGTATTATTAGTGTAAATGTAATGTAATGAATGTATTATTAGTGTAAATGTAATGTAATGAATGTATTATTAGTGTAAATGTAATGCAATGAATGTATTATTAGTGTAAATGTAATGTAATGAATGTATTATTAGTGTAAATGTAATGCAATGAATGTATTATTAGTGTAAATGTAATGTAATGAATGTATTATTAGTGTAAATGTAATGTAATGAATGTATTATTAGTGAAAATGTAATGCAATGAATGTATTATTAGTGTAAATGTAATGTAATGAATGTATTATTAGTGTAATGAATGTATTATTAGTGTAAATGTAATGCAATGAATGTATTATTAGTGTAAATGTAATGTAATGAATGTATTATTAGTGTAAATGTAATGTAATGAATGTATTATTAGTGTAAATGTAATGTAATGAATGTATTATTAGTGTAAATGTAATGTAATGAATGTATTATTAGTGTAATGAATGTATTATTAGTGTAAATGTAATGCAATGAATGTATTATTAGTGTAAATGTAATGCAATGAATGTATTATTAGTGTAAATGTAATGTAATGAATGTATTATTAGTGTAAATGTAATGCAATGAATGTATTATTAGTGTAAATGTAATGCAATGAATGTATTATTAGTGTAAATGTAATGCAATGAATGTATTATTAGTGTAAATGTAATGTAATGAATGTATTATTAGTGTAAATGTAATGCATTGAATGTATTATTAGTGTAAATGTAATGCAATGAATGTATTATTAGTGTAAATGTAATGTAATGAATGTATTATTAGTGTAAATGTAATGCAATGAATGTGTTGTTAGTGTAAATGTAATGTAATGAATGTATTATTAGTGTAAATGTAATGTAATGAATGTATTATTAGTGTAATAAATGTATTATTAGTGTAAATGTAATGCAATGAATGTATTATTAGTGTAAATGTAATGCAATGAATGTATTATTAGTGTAAATGTAATGTAATGAATGTATTATTAGTGTAAATGTAATGCAATGAATGTATTATTAGTGTAAATGTAATGTAATGAATGTATTATTAGTGTAAATGTAATGTAATGAATGTATTATTAGTGTAATGAATGTATTATTAGTGTAAATGTAATGCAATGAATGTATTATTAGTGTAAATGTAATGCAATGAATGTATTATTAGTGTAAATGTAATGCAATGAATGTATTATTAGTGTAAATGTAATGTAATGAATGTATTATTAGTGTAAATGTAATGCAATGAATGTATTATTTGTGTAAATGTAATGCAATGAATGTATTATTAGTGTAAATGTAATGTAATGAATGTATTATTAGTGTAAATGTAATGCAATGAATGTATTGTTAGTGTAAATGTAATGTAATGAATGTATTATTAGTGTAAATGTAATGTAATGAATGTATTATTAGTGTAATGAATGTATTATTAGTGTAAATGTAATGCAATGAATGTATTATTAGTGTAAATGTAATGCAATGAATGTATTATTAGTGTAAATGTAATGTAATGAATGTATTATTAGTGTAAATGTAATGCAATGAATGTATTATTAGTGTAAATGTAATGTAATGAATGTATTATTAGTGTAAATGTAATGTAATGAATGTATTATTAGTGTAAATGTAATGTAATGAATGTATTATTAGTGTAAATGTAATGCAATGAATGTATTATTAGTGTAAATGTAATGCAATGAATGTATTATTAGTGTAAATGTAATGTAATGAATGTATTATTAGTGTAAATGTAATGCAATGAATGTATTATTAGTGTAAATGTAATGTAATGAATGTATTATTAGTGTAAATGTAATGTAATGAATGTATTATTAGTGTAAATGTAATGTAATGAATGTATTATTAGTGTAAATGTAATGTAATGAATGTATTATTAGTGTAATGAATGTATTATTAGTGTAAATGTAATGCAATGAATGTATTATTAGTGTAAATGTAATGCAATGAATGTATTATTAGTGTAAATGTAATGTAATGAATGTATTATTAGTGTAAATGTAATGCAATGAATGTATTATTAGTGTAAATGTAATGCAATGAATGTATCATTAGTGTAAATGTAATGTAATGAATGTATTATTAGTGTAAATGTAATGTAATGAATGTATTATTAGTGTAAATGTAATGCAATGAATGTATTATTAGTGTAAATGTAATGTAATGAATGTATTATTAGTGTAATGAATGTATTATTAGTGTAAATGTAATGCAATGAATGTATTATTAGTGTAAATGTAATGTAATGAATGTATTATTAGTGTAAATGTAATGTAATGAATGTATTTAGTTTGAGTGTATGTAGTTTTGAAGTCCAAATACTTCCATATTATACTTCACACTCTTTATTAACCAGTAGAATTGTAGTTTTTATTGTTAGTTTTGAAGTCCAAATGCCTCCATATTGTACTTGTACTGTTGTAGTGAACGACATCATGGATGTAACATCAATGTACAAACAATCATACACACACAACACATGTTATCTGTTGTGTTGTAGTGAACGACATCATGGATGTAACATCAATGTACAAACAATCATACACACACAACACATGTCATCTGTTGTGTTGTTGTGAACGACATCATAGATGTAACATTACACAATTATTATGCTATGACCTAAAATACTGGTCAAAATTGTATTGCACCAGTAAATATGAGGATTTTTTGCATTTAATTACATTTTATTTCACACAAAAAGCACACACACTATGGTTTTCATCAACAATAATTCAAGTTGAGTTTTGGCGGTACAATAAATACTCATGTTTTAAAATGACTGAACGGTGACTACAATATCAATCACAATAATGGTGATGATTGTTTTTGCCTTAATGGTCCAGCCCTATGTGCTTGTACGAGCCAGTCTGCGCCACAACAAGATAATTGAGAAAAAGAAGGAACTTATTGGCAACAGCGTGGGACTACACTCTTAGAAATAAAAGTGCTAAGTAGAACCATATATGGTTCTTCGGCTCGTCCTCATAGGAGAACCCTTTTTGGCTCCAGGTAGAACCTTTTTATAAAGGTTCCACTTGGAACCCTTTTGGAGGGTTCTACCTAGAACTGTGTGTGTAAGGTTCCACCCAGAACCCCCCATGAGAGGTTCTACAAAGAACCCACGCAGGGAGTTCCACTAAGAACCCTTTCATGTTTCAAGGGTTTCATCTAGAACCCACACAGGGAGTTCCACTAAGAACCCTTTCGTATTTCAAGGGTTTCATCTAGAACCCACACAGGGAGTTCCACTAAGAACCCTTTTGTATTTCAAGACTTTCATCTAGAACCCACACAGGGAGTTCCACTAAGAACCCTTTTGTATTTCAAGACTTTCATCTAGAACCCACGCAGGGAGTTCCACTAAGAACCCTTTCGTATTTCAAGGGTTTCATCTAGAACCCACACAGGGAGTTCCACTAAGAACCCTTTCGTTTGTCAAGGGTTTCATCTAGAACCCATGCAGGGAGTTCCACTAAGAACCCTTTCATGTTTCAAGGGTTTCATCTAGAACCCACACAGGGAGTTCCACAAAGAACTCTTTCATGTTTCAAGGGTTTCATCTAGACCTGACACAGGGGGTTCTAAAAACATCCCTTTTCAAAGGTTTTCACCGATAACCGTCTTGTCTTCTGAGGGTTCTATAAAGAACCATATTGTATTCTACAGATCAGTTTAGTTCATATTATATTGTGGTCATTTATCATGTTGACATTGAACAAACATTTTAATGAGAAAAACATTTATTTAAAGATAGGCACCATTATTGGCAAATGTTATCAGGAAGTATGTCCCTGGTGACACAGGATCTTACCCATGCTTTCAACAATCCCTGAAGAACTCTTTCTTCCAAAAACGGTTCTCTGGATCAAAATAGTTCTTACTGGAACCCTTAGTGTTAGTGAGAACCCTTTTAAAACCAATTATTCAGAAAAGGGGTTTTAAAGGGTTCTCTGGATCAAAATGGTTCTTACTGGAACCATTAGCGTTACCAAGAACCCTTGAAAAACCCTTTCTTCGGGAAAGGGTTTTTCAGAAGCAAATGGTTCCAGTTAGAACCTCAGCCCTTGTAGAAGAACCCTTTTAGAACCCTTATTTCTAAGAGTGTACAATGTCGGACCCGCGCAAAGCACTTTGGGTAAAACGATACCATATAAGGAGATATCTGCTGATGTCACAATTGGGGCAAATTCTAAACAGCTTGATTGGTGGGAGGAAGTCAATATTGTTTTATAAATCATGCCTCCATGCTTCCATTTCACATTGTCGGCACTCATGCAGAACCCAAAGACCCCAATGAAGTCATTTATTGGTATTTAACAAGCTATCATGCTGCGGCAATCCATTATTTTGGTAATTGAGTCATCTGACCATTAATTTGTTCCCTTTATAGAATAATCGGACACAAGATTTGTTTCTTTTTCATATTTTAATTAGAAAGGGCTGCTCTAAAGATGGTTAAGGCTCGTCAGCCATCAGTTAAACACAAGCAACAATCTGTATGATCCAATCCCACCATTAGTATCAGGACATTTACCTACCTAGTAAAGTGGAGAATGTGGACTTCTTAGTGGTTTCCCACCTGGAGTGATGTGGACTTCTTAGTGGTTTCATGCACAGCTCAAATGTGTGACAAAGGTCTCCCGTGCTCTCCTTTTTAGAAAAGGGCATACAAAAGCTACGCCAAGGCCCTGCCAGGCCTGAAGAAGATGGGCATCAGCTCCGTGCTGCTGCGAAAGATCATGGGCTCCCTGGAGGTGGGCTGCGGCGTGGTTCTCACCCTGGTGCCGGGCAGACCCAAGGACGTGGCCAACTTCCTGCTGCTGCTGGTCATGCTGGCCGTGCTCTTCTTCCACCAGCTGGTGGGCGACCCCCTCAAGCGCTACGCCCACGCCCTGGTCTTCGGCATCCTGCTCACCTGCCGCCTGCTCATCGCTCGCCAAAGCGAGGAGCGGGAGGAGAGCCGGGAGGAGCAGCATCAGCAGCATCAGCAGCACGTCAACGACCAGGAGAAGAACAAAGTCAAGCAGTCTTAGGGGAGGAAACTTGGAACTGGTGACCACTGGTCCTCAACATGACTGACAACAATTATACCTGCCCACTCATTCCATTGTCTAAACCATCTCGGCTCTAAATGGTCTTCAACTTTATAGTGTCTTCAACCTGCCCACTAATTCCATTGTCCAAACCATCTACATCTAAATGGTCTTCAACTTCAACTTTATAATGTCTTCAACCTGCCCACTCATTCCATTGTCCAAACCATCCATCCATCCATCCATCTTCTTCCGCTTATCCGAGGTCGGGTCGCGGGGGCAGCAGCATTAAGCAGGGAAGCCCAGACTTCCTCTCCCCAGCCACTTCGTCCAGCTCTTCCTGTGGGACCCCGAGGCGTTCCCAGGCCAGCCGGGAGACATAGTCTTCCCAACGTGTCCTGGGTCTTCCCCGTGGCCTCCTACCGGTCGGACGTGCCCGAAACACCTTCCTAGGGAGGCGTTCGGGTGGCATCCTGACCAGATGCCCGAACCACCTCATCTGGCTCCTCTCGATGTGGAGGAGCAGCGGCTTTACTTTGAGCTCCCCCCGAATGACAGAGCTTCTCACCCTATCTCTAAGGGAGAGCCCCGCCACTCGGCGGAGGAAACTCATTTCGGCCGCTTGTACCCGTGATCTTGTCCTTTCGGTCATGACCCAAAGCTCATGACCATAGGTGAGGATGGGAACGTAGATCGACCGGTAAATCGAGAGCTTTGCCTTCCGGCTCAGCTCCTTCTTCACCACAACGGATCGATACAGCGTCCGCATTACTGAAGACGCCGCACCGATCCGCCTGTCGATCTCACGATCCACTCTTCCCCCACTCGTGAACAAGACTCCGAGGTACTTGAACTCCTCCACTTGGGGCAAGATCTCGGCTCTAAATGGTCTTCAACTTTATAGTGTCTTCAACCTGCCCACTAATTCCATTGTCCAAACCATCTACATCTAAATGGTCTTCAACTTCATAATGTCTTCAACCTGCCCACTCATTCCATTGTCCAAACCATCTACATCTAAATGGTCTTCAACTTCAAAATGTCTTCAACCTGCCCACTCATTCCATTGTCCAAACCATCTACATCTAAATGGTCTTCAACTTTATAATGTCTTCAACCTGCCCACTCATTCCATTGTCCAAACCATCTACATCTAAATGGTCTTCAAATGTATAGTGTCTTCAACCTGCCCACTCATTCCATTTCCCCAAACCATCTCGGCTCTAAATGGTCTTCAACTTTATAATGTCTTTAACCTGCCCACTCATTCCATTGTCCAAACCATCTACATCTAAATGGTCTTCAACTTTATAATGTCTTTAACCTGCCCACTCATTCCATTGTCCAAACCATCTACATCTAAATGGTCTTCAACTTTATAATGTCTTCAACCTGCCCACTCATTCCATTGTCCAAACCATCTACATCTAAATGGTCTTCAACTTTATAATGTCTTCAACCTGCCCACTCATTCCATTGTCCAAACCATCTACATCTAAATGATCTTCAACTTTATAATGTCTTGAAAAGGCTGACTGAAGTCTTCAAAGTGAAACAATTAGCGCATGTTTTGAAGTGAAGATGATGACAAATCAGACATATCATCAGATGCAATACCACAGGACTACTTTACAACATGTGTTCCCTCCTTTTGAGTGTTTGCAGAATTGTGCATGAACGTGGTCTCCTCCTAATGCTAGTAATGTGATGCAACATAGTTCCACTGCTATGTCTCCTCCTAATGTGGTGCAACATAGTTCCACTGCTGTGTCTTTGTCCTCAGATGGTCTCTTCAAGGTTCCCTGGAGGACCAGCCTTCTGTTCTTCTCTTTCTGTAAATGCTCAAAGTAAAAACCCTGATTGAATACTCTGGCTTTCTTTGTTTGCTCTTTCTATGTCTTAGAATTATGCAGGAGTTTGAAGTACATGAAGGAGGAGAGGGGGGAAAAAAAACACTTTTTTATTCTGTAAATACACTTTATGATGAATTCATTCTTTATGATGAATCAATTCTGACACTTTGGCCTGAGGCCAAAACCACCAATCTAAATGAAGGCTTTTCAGTTAGTGGATACATACTGTGTACTGTGTACTGGAGAGGAGGCTACGCCGGATAGTCGAACCTCGGATTCAGGAGGAACAGTGTGGTTTTCGTCCTGGTCGTGGAACTGTGGACCAGCTCTATACTCTCGGCAGGGTCCTTGAGGGTGCATGGGAGTTTGCCCAACCAGTCAACATGTGTTTTGTGGACTTGGAGAAGGCATTCGACCGTGTCCCTCGGGAAGTCCTGTGGGGAGTGCTCAGAGAGTACGGGGTATCGGACTGTCTGATTGTGGCAGTCCGCTCCCTGTATGATCAGTGCCAGAGCTTGGTCCGCATTGCCGGCAGTAAGTCGGACACGTTTCCAGTGAGGGTTGGACTCCGCCAAGGCTGCCCTTTGTCACCGATTCTGTTCATAACTTTTATGGACAGAATTTCTAGGCGCAGTCATGGCGTTGAGGGGATCTGGTTTGGTGGCTGCAGGATTTGGTCTCTGCTTTTTGCAGATGATGTGGTCCTGATGGCTTCATCTGGCCAGGATCTTCAGCTCTCACTGGATCGGTTCGCAGCCGAGTGTGAAGCGACTGGGATGAGAATCAGCACCTCCAAGTCCGAGTCCATGGTTCTCGCCCGGAAAAGGGTGGAGTGCCATCTCCGGGTTGGGGAGGAGATCTTGCCCCAAGTGGAGGAGTTCAAGTACCTCGGAGTCTTGTTCACGAGTGAGGGAAGAGTGGATCGTGAGATCGACAGGCGGATCGGTGCGGCGTCTTCAGTAATGCGGACACTGTATAGATCCGTTGTGGTGAAGAAGGAGCTGAGCCGGAAGGCAAAGCTCTCAATTTACCGGTCAATCTACGTTCCCATCCTCACCTATGGTCATGAGCTTTGGGTTATGACCGAAAGGACAAGATCACGGGTACAAGCGGCCGAAATGAGTTTCCTCCGCCGGGTGGCGGGGCTCTCCCTTAGAGATAGGGTGAGAAGCTCTGCCATCCGGGAGGAGCTCAAAGTAAAGCCGCTGCTCCTCCACATGGAGAGGAGCCAGATGAGGTGGTTCGGGCATCTGGTCAGGATGCCACCCGAACGCCTCCCTAGGGAGGTGTTTAGGGCACGTCCGACCGGTAGGAGGCCGCGGGGAAGACCCAGGACACGTTGGGAAGACTATGTCTCCCGGCTGGCCTGGGAACGCCTCGGGGTCCCACAGGAAGAGCTGGACGAAGTGGCTGGAGAGAGGGAAATCTGGGCTTCCCTGCTTAGGCTGCTGCCCCCGCGAACCGACCTCGGATAAGCGGAAGAAGATGGATGGATGGATACATACTGAAATATCCACACCGCCGATACCAGATGTTTATGTGTGGATACATACTGAAATATCCACACCGCCGATACCAGATCTTTTTTTTTTTTTTTTTTTTTTTTTTTTTTTTTTTGTGTCCTGTCCAGCTTCTCAGGCAAATCATATAGTTGATGTAGATGCCCACGTCGGCTGTTCAGATTTACTTTACAAAAGAGAAGTGTAGGATACTTCTCTTGTTGCCTTATTTGTATTTGACTTTATTAAATGTATTTATATTATCATTTAGTGCAGCCGGGCCAGAGCAGGAGGGGATAGAAAGAGAAAAAAAAGAAGACAGAGGGGGAAATTGTGGGGACAAGAGGGGGATTAGACAGAGAGACAAAAACAACAACAGCAAACAACAACAATAGAGCAACATCAGCAAATACGACATGTACAAATATGATGGTAAAAGTAATAGCAAATAAGCAGTTAGCGAAAAATAAAAAATAATACAGAAATGACAATGAGCATTATTACACTACAAATGGATCAATACAAATACCAATAGAAATAGCGCTATTGATAATGAACAATACCAATAATTTACCTTTATTATCAACAATACAGTTGTTTAAATGCAACAATACATATACGTAATGATAACTTGAGATACGAAAGAATGCAGAAAAATGGAGGGGGAGAAAGAGAAGCAACCGACACCAACCTTGCAGACTGCCACAGTCACAATAGGTCAAGCTTTGTCAGTGTGCCATGTGTTACACCCAGTTTACCCTAGGGCAACAACGTTAATATATGTTTGATGAAACGTGATTATGTGCATGAGTATAAGTATGCATATGTACTTGTATATGTACAGAATGTGTATATGTGTTTGTACAGTGAATGTATATGTACAGTATGTGTATGTTTGTATATTGAATGTGCGTGTGGATGTACGAACTTTAGGTAGGTAAATATGTACTGTATTTGTGTATGTATGTGGGAGCGTAGGTACCTATGTACGTATGTGAGCATATGTGAATTTGCATGTACAATACATTCGACTCCCAGAGTGCGTGGGAGCCAGAGCACGGCCCCATCACCCCCGAGAGCCCAACCCACAAACAGTAGGCGTGGTGCCCAGGGAACCAGGGACCACCGCCCCCACGCAGCCAAGCCGGCCAGCGACAGGAACCCCAGAGCCCGGCCCACCGTACCGCCCACAAGGGCCAGCAGCAGGCCGCAGACAGACGCACCCGGAAGAGGACAGGGCACGAGAAAAGCAGGGGACAGCCAGACCCCAAGCCAGCGAGAGACCACACCCCACACGGGCAGAAAGGCGAGACGCCCCGCCCGAGGGACCCAGAGACTCCCCGCAACAGGACAGGAAGACCGCCCCCGCCCCACCGGCAACCGGGCCCCCACGAGCCCACCCCCCACCCCCGGAGAGCGCGGCGAGGCCAGCCCCCGGCCACCCCACCCAAATCGGCCGCCGCAGGACCACCCAGGCGCAGGGCCACGGGAACCACCCACCCCACCTGCAGGGACCCAACGATGGAGATGGAACAACCAGCAACCGCCCCGCCGAGCCCCCCCCTCTGAGGGAGGGGAAAAATTAAAAAATAATATTAATAAAATATATTAAAAAAAATAATAATAATAATAATAAAAAGAATTAAAAGAAGATCACAGACATGCTGACAAACAAGGTCACTACCCCAGCAACTGGCCGACTCGCAGCACCTCGGAATACCTTGCAGCACCAAGCTACCACAACAGACGCAGGGACTAGGCCCAACAGGCCCCAACCAAGACGGGCACCCGGAAGGGATGGACAGCGGGACCCAGGAGCTCCAGACACGCAGTTCGGATGCAGTAGCCTGAGGCGTCGACCCCCGTCTGACAGGCAGGCCCAGAGCGTACCCCCAGAAATATACATACATACATACATACATATATACATACACATACATGTATACATACCCACACATACACATATATACATACACATACACATATGTACACATACACATATATATACATACATACATACACACACATATACATACATATACACAGTTCGTCAGCCCCGACAGCCATCACGCGCGCGCGCTGCCACCAGTCACAACATCAGCCACACCCCTGCACCAGACCCAGCAGCCACGGGCGCCCACACCACAAACAAACGGCAGCAGAAACAGCAGCCGCAATAACCCCAGACAGCCAGCACCAGCCAATCAAATCAAAGTGATCAAAAAAAACTGCGACCAGCAACCACACGCCACCAGGACCCCGGAGACCAGCCGGCGCCAGCCCGCCAGTCAGCCCGAACGCCAACACGCAAACAAGAGACACCAATACCCCCCCCCCACCAAAAGGCCCCAAACCTGCACAAACACACCACCGCCCAAACAACCGAGACACAGCATCCAGACCAGACACGGGGGCTGCGCCGCCACCACATCAAGTCACCAACAGAGACCCCACAGCGCAAGGTCGGGCCACACGGGCAC
>NC_084583.2:18825000-18860000 GCF_033978685.3 Nerophis lumbriciformis | reverse complement strand
ATATATATATATACAGTATATAATTTATATTTATTTATTTTGCCGTTTTTGTTTACATGTTAAAGGTGTTTTAATGAATATACATGCATGTTTAACACATATAGATTCCTTTCTTTCATGAAAACAAGAATATAAGTTGGTGTATTACCTGATTCTGATGACTTGCATTGATTGTAATCAGACAGTAGTGATGATAACGTCCACGTTTTCAAATGGAGGAGAAAAAAAGTTCCTCCTTTCCGTCTAATACCACATGAAAGTGGTTGGTTTTTGGGATCTTATCTGTCCAGCTTCCATATTCGTTTTTATACACTTTACAAGAAATACATTGGCGGCAAACTCCGTGGCTTGCTAGCTTGTTTGCGCTGGCTTTCGGAGACTCTTATTTTGAAAGCGCAGGCGCGATGGAGCGGCACTTTTATTGTGAAGACAGGAACTGTGCAGTCAGTCTTTGGGCTTTTGACCGGATGTACGTTTGAAATAAAAAAGTGTCTTTTTTCCTTCACACTTTTGATTGATTGATTGAAACTTTTATTTGTAGATTGCACAGTACAGTACATATTCCGTACAATTGACCACTAAATGGTAACACCCCAATACGTTTTTCAACTTGTTTAAGTCAGGTCATGTGACCGCCTGGCTCTGTTTGATTGGTCCAACGTCACCAGTGACTGCATCTGATTGGTGGAACGGAGTGAACGTCACCAGTGACTGTATTTGTTCAAACGCAGGCACTATGAAGGTCTGTCTGACAGACCAAAACAAACAAAGCGTGCATTAACAGATCGATTAAAATTAGTAGCGAGTAGCGAGCTGAATGTAGATAAAAGTAGCGGAGTAAAAGTAGCGTTTCTTAAGTAAAAGTAAAAGTAAGTTGCATTAAAACTACTCTTAGAAGTACAGTTTATCCCAAAAGTTACTCAAGTAGATGTAACGGAGTAAATGTAGCGCGTTACTACCAGAGGTGGGTAGTAACGCGCTACATTTACTCCGTTACATCTACTTGAGTAACTTTTGGGATAAATTGTACTTCTAAGAGTAGTTTTAATGCAACATACTTTTACTTTTACTTGAGTATATTTATAGAGAGGAAACGCTACTTTTACTCCGCTACTTTTATCTACATTCAGCTCGCTACTCGCTACTAATTTTTATCGATCTGTTAATGCACGCTTTGTTTGTTTTGGTCTGTCAGACAGACCTTCATAGTGTCTGCGTTTCAACAAATACAGTCACTGGTGACGTTTGACTCCGTTCCACCAATCAGATGCAGTCACTGGTGACGTTGGACCAATCAAACAGAGCCAGGCGGTCACATGACCTGACTTAAACAAGTTGAAAAACTTATTGGGGTGTTACCATTTAGTTGTCAATTGTACGGAATATGTACTGTACTGTGCAATCTACTAATAAAAGTTTCAGTCAATCAATCAAAAGTGTGGGGAAAAAAAGACACTTTTTTTTATTTCAGCCGTACTTCCGGTCAAAAGCCTAAAGACTAACCGCACAGTTCCTGTCTTCACAATAAAAGTGCCGTTTCCGTCGCGCTTGCGCTTACTAAATAAGAGTCTCCAAAAGCCAGCGCAAACAAGCTAGCAAGCCACGGAGTTTGCCGCCAATGTATTTCTTGTAAAGTGTATAAAAACGAACATGGAAGCTGGATAAATAAGATGCCAAAAACCAACCACTTTCATGTGGTATTAGACAGAAAGGAGGAACTTTTTTTCTCCTCCATTTGAAAACGTGGATGTTATCAACACTACTGTCTGATTACAATCAATGCAAGTCATCACAATCAGGTAATACACCAACTTATATTCTTGTCTTCATGAAAGAAAGGAATCTATATGTTAAACATGCATGTATATTCATTAAAACACCTTTAACATGTAAACAAAAACGGCAAAATAAATAAATATAAATTATATACTGTATATATCAATGTATGTATGTACAGTATATATATATATATATATATATATATATATATATATATATATATATATATATAGAAATCTGCGTTCAAAGAACTCCGGCTTATTAGTGATTCCCAGAGCCCAAAAAAAGTCTGCGGGCTATAGAGCGTTTTCTATTCGGGCTCCAGCACTATGGAATGCCCTCCCGGTAACAGTTAGAGATGCTACCTCAGTAGAAACATTTAAGTCCCATCTCAAAACTCATTTGTATACTCTAGCCTTTGAATAGCCCCCCTTTTTTAGACCAGTTGATCTGCCGTTTCTTTTCTTTTCTCCTCTGCTCCCCCCTATCCCTTGTGGAGGGGAAGACACACAGATCCGGTGGCCATGGATGGGGTGCTGGCTGTCCGGGGTCGGGACCCGGGGTGGACCGCTCGCCTGTATATTGGTTGGGAACATCTCTGCGCTGCTGACCCGTCTCCGCTCGGGATGGTTTCCTGCTGACCCCACTGTGGACTGGACTCTTACTGTTATGCTGGATCCACTATGGACTGGACTCTCACAATATTATGTTAGACCCACTCGACATCCATTGCATTCGGTCTCCCTAGAGGGGGGGGGGGGGTTACCCACATATGCGGTCCTCTCCAAGGTTTCTCATAGTCATTCACATCGACGTCCCACTGGGGTGAGTTTTTCCTTGCCCTTATGTGGGCTATACCGAGGATGTCGTTGTGGCTTGTGCAGCCCTTTGAGACACTTGTGATTTAGGGCTATATAAATAAACATTGATTGATTGATTGATTGATTGATATACATATGTGTGTGTGTGTGTGTGCGTGTGTGCGTGTGTGTGTGTGTGTGTGTATGTTACTCATCAGTTACTCAGTACTTGAGTAGATTTTTCACAACATACTTTTTACTTTTACTCAAGTAAATATTTGGGTGACTACTCCTTACTTTTACTTGAGTAATAAATCTCTAAAGTAACAGTACAATTTCTGGCTACTCTACCCACCTCTGGTTACTACCCACCTCTGATATTAGGTAACAAAGTATATTACTATTTTTAGAACATTTCAGCTTTTTCTCATTACATACTGATTTTGTTGTTGTTGCTTTTTTCTGAAATATTACTTATTTGAACACAGACAACTGTTTGGATTTTGTTGGACGAGTATCGGATCGGTATCGCCGATACCATCCTGGACTTTACTCTGTATTGGATCGGAGATGATACAGAGGCAAGGGTCGTTAAATAATTTGTATTTTTGCATTAGACTCTGTGAATATGTCATCCTAATTAACGCTCTTTAGGATAGTATGCTTTTCCATATAAACCACTGTAAAAGCCTGTCGTTTATCTAAAATACATTATGATAAAAAAAATAAACCTATTTTTTCCTCTGATACTGACAAAACGCATCATAACACGCTGTTTAAGGCGACTTCTTGGCAGGTATGGAGGCATACGCACTACATTACCCACAATGCACCACGGTATGCGAATTGCCGCTACTGCGCAGGCGCAGAACAAACGGTCGCGCCAAAGATTGGAGTTTTGAATGAAAAAAAGGCGAGGACGAAGCTAGCCTTCTTTTGCTCACATTTCATCATATTTTGTTGCAATGTAGACATGGAAGCTACACAATATTTGCCGGAGTTGTTGGACTCGAACACAACGCCCTCTGACGACCAGTCTGTGAGCAACCGGAGCGGCGGCAGAAGTTTGAGAGTGGCGGAGAGAGAAAGACGGAAGAATGACGCCGAGCCCCCGCTCGTTGTGGCTCTCAAGTATTTCTCTGACGGTACGTTTTGACACACTAAACATCACACTGCTTTCAAAGTACACTTTTTAGCCTTGGTTAGCTCTTTAAATGTCCCCCCGCCGTGTAAAAACACCAAACCTTGGGCGATGACGTCACTGCTAATTGCTAGCATCATCATGTTGTGTTATGTTATTTTCATTTATTATCTTCTTGTTTACATCATCATGTTATGTTATGTTATTTTCATTTATTATCTTCTTATTTACATCATCATGTTATGTTATGTTATTAGGGCCCGCATGGCCCATTGCAAAAGGACTCCCGAAGGGAGTCCTTATGCAATGGGACATAAGGACCTATTGAATTTCTAAGGTTTTATTATTATTATTATTATTCCGCAACTTTGCGCTGTAATTTGACCCTCTTAGCATGCTTCAAAACTCACCAAATTTTACACACACATCAGTAATTTTTATCAAAAAACCAAACCTCAAAACTCAAAATTGCGCTCTAGCGCCCCCTAGGAAA
Organism: Nerophis lumbriciformis; assembly: GCF_033978685.3. Classification (NCBI taxonomy): domain Eukaryota; kingdom Metazoa; phylum Chordata; class Actinopteri; order Syngnathiformes; family Syngnathidae; genus Nerophis; species Nerophis lumbriciformis. Next base: position 18,855,787 of record NC_084583.2, on the reverse strand, counting down.
AAAAAAAAACTAGACTGCCTGTAACTCCCACTAGGAAGATCTGAGAGACATGAAACAAAAACCTGTATGTAGGTCTGACTCAGACCTAACTTTCATAATGGTATATTCTCGGGCAAAAATAAACAGGAAGTTGGCAATTCCCCCTTCAAGACAAAAAAGCACTAAAAACAGTCACTTTTGACTCTTTGAGCTGTAATTTGACCCCCTTAACATGCTTCAAAACTCACCAAACTGAACACACACATCAGGACTGGCTAAAACTGTGATCTGATGAAAAAACCGAACCCCAAACCTAAAAATTGTGCTCTACAGCAATTTTTTTATAAAACGCACAAAAAACTGCTCCTCGGATGAAAAATCTGACAAAACTGCCTGTAACTCCCACTGGGAAGGTCGGAGAGAGATGAAACAAAAACCTCTCTGTAGGTCTCACTTAGACCTACATTTCATAAATTGACAACCCCCAGCAAAAATCAACTATTCCCCCTTCAAAACAAAATATTTGTAAAAACCGGTTACCTTCCTTCAAAAACGAACTCCTCTGAGCGCGTTTGTCGTTTCGCCTTCAAACTAACACAGGAGAGAGATTGAACCCTTGTGATTACAACAACAGAAGCGCTTTTTTTATAACTGCTCCGGTTTTGATTTTATGAGCCTTCAAAGAACCGCTGCGCTGATGCTGCTGGGGTGCTGTTTTTTTAAGATGGCTGCTTAAAAGCAGGAAGCACCAACGTGCCCACACAATGCAGACAAGGTAGGTACACTAGACAAAAGTCTTGGGACACTTCAGACTAAAAGTAGACAAAAGTATTGGGACACTTAGGACTAGCACCTGCCAAATACGCGGGCCCGACCAATGCTGCTTGCAGCTTTAATTTTCATTTATTATCTTCTTGTTTACATCATCATGTTATGTTATGTTATTTTCATTTATTATCTTCTTGTTTACATCATCATGTTATGTTATGTTATTTTCATTTATTATCTTCTTGTTTACATCATCATGTTATGTTATGTTATTTTCATTTATTATCTTCTTGTTTACATCATCATATTATGTTATGTTATTTTCATTTATTATCTTCTTGTTTACATCATCATGTTATGTTATGTTATTTTCATTTATTATCTTCTTGTTTACATCATCATCTTGGTCACCGTGTTCATATCTGCGTGACGGAGTTCGAACACACAACACAATAACACAGAATGCCAGTAAACTCATTGTTGTGAAGCAGTTTAGGGTCACACATTTGAGTGCAGATTTAAGATCCACTGGGATCCTCCCACCTCCAAAGACATGCACCTTGTCCAGGGTCTACGCCGCCTTCCTTGTCCAGGGTCTACCCTGCCTTCCTTGTCCAGGGTCTACCCCGCCTTCCTTGTCCAGATGGGAAAGAATTGAGGGGGAAAGTGGAAAAGTCATAAATAATGTCTTTCACTGCTCATTTTCCTTTCCTGCAACAAGTGTGATGTGTTTGTCATTGTCTGTGGCTCCGTGGTGTTCATCCATTGGAACTGCTATTAGGGTAAATGGTTTATAGTCGCACAAACCATATATCTGAAAAGAAAAATAGTTCATTTCTTACACATGCAACATATTAATAACACTGTACACAACCTATATTTACATCATCTGTAGGGTGTGCAGTACATTCAAATATTGACATGTTAAAAAGTTCTAGTGTTAATTACAATAAGAAAAAAACCTCCCCGTGCATAAAACGGTATCCCATTTATTTCAAATGTTAGTTTGTTATTTGTTATGTTAGGCTCCAGCACCCCCCACAACCCCAAGAGGGACAAGCGGTAGAAAAATGAATGGATGGGTTATGTCAGTCTAAGTACTTTATGACCGAGACATTTCCACTGCTGTGGATCAGACCAGAGTGGTATATGAAGAGAATATGGCCAACTAAACTATGACTGCTGTTGTTCCGTTTTCCCCACAAAATCAATCTACCGTATTTTCCGCACTATTAGCCACACCTAAAAACCACAAATTTACTCAAAAGCTGACAGTGCGGCTTATAACCCGGTGCGCTTTATATATGGATTAATATTAAGATTCATTTTCATAAAGTTTCGGTCTCGCAACTACGGTAAACAGCCGCCATCTTTTTTCCCCGTAGAAGAGGAAGTGCTTCTTCTTCTACGCAAGCAACCGCCAAGGTAAGCACCCGCCCCCATAGAACAGGAAGCGCTTCTTCTTCTACTGTAAGCAACCACCCGCCCGCGTAGAAGAAGAAAAAGCGCGCGGATATTACGTTTCATTTCCTTTGTGTGTTTACATCTGTAAAGACCACAAAATGGCTCCTACTAAGCGACAGGTTTCCGGTTCATGAAAAGACGCAATCTCTCCATCCGCACACGGACTACTATTTCACAGCAACTGCCTAAAGACTTTCAAGAAAAGCTGGCTACTTTCCGTGCATATTGTAAAAACAAGATAGCTGAAAAAAAGATCCGGCCAGAGAACATTATCAACATGGACGAGGTTCCACTGACTTTTGATATTCCTGTGAACCGCACTGTGGATACAACGGGAGCACGTACGGTGAATATTCGCACCACAGGGAATGAGAAGTCATCCTTCACTGTGGTTCTAGCTTGCCATGCTAATGGCCAGAAACTTCCACCCATGGTGATATTCAAAAGGAAGACCTTGCCAAAAGAGACCTTTCCAGCCGGCGTCATCATAAAAGCTAACTCGAAGGGATGGATGGATGAAGAAAAGATGAGCGAGTGGTTAAGGTAAGTTTACGCGAAGAGGCCGGGTGGCTTTTTTCACGCAGCTCCGTCCATGTTGATATACGACTCCATGCGCACCCACATCACGCTGGTTTTTAATATATTATTAAAGTTTGACTGACCTATCTGACTGTTTTTTTTGACATTCCTTTAGCGCAGTTAGATGCGGCTTATAACACGGGGCGGCTTATAGGTGGACAAAGTTTTGAAATATGCCGTTCATTGAAGGCGCGGCTTATAACCCAGGGCGCCTTATGGTGCGGAAAATACGGTATATATCAGGTCTATGTATATAGTTCTAAACATACTCCCGCTCTTAAACTTACATTAAATGTTGTTTTATTTCATGAAAGCATCATTTGGATGCCGTCTGCTACTACATTCCTGCAGTGTTTAGTGACCAGCAGGCACTCTCATGTGCACCTGACGACACAATTCACTTAAAAAATACACAGAACGACCAAAGAAAAGTTATTGCCCTCATTTTGTCAAAATCTTCATTAACTTTGGACCAACAATCAGTGAGAAATTGTGACTTTTGTGTGAAGTAGGGATGTCCCGATCCGATATTTGGATCGGATCGGCTTCCGATATTTGCCAAAAAATTGCGTATCAGCAAGGCATGGGAAAATGCCGATCCAGATCCAGTTTTAAAAAAAAAACTCCGGTCCGTGTTTTCCAACGCACCTATTTAAATAATACATTCCACTTTTCTGCTGCTCCGTAATTTCCGTTCCGCATTTTCCAGCACACCTTCAACACATCCACACTTCTCACGCAGTTGCTTTTAGCTGCTGGCATTACACGACAGGCTCTTCTCACTCTTTCCTGTGTCTCCCTCTCACAGACAGCGAGCGCACCTTCTTACACACGTCTCATACTGTCACGTCATACGTCACATACTGTCACGTCATACGTCACATACGTATACGTCCTCTCCCAGCAGAGAGCGAGGTAGCGGCAGGGCTAACGTTAGCTGTGATGCTAGCGCAGCCGCTAAGGTGCGCGCCTGCTCAAGCGTCCTCTGCGCACGGCAAATCTATGCCACGCACAAAATCAAATAAAAAAATAAGCGCATAACAATTTTCGACACACGGACACGGCAGACACAACAGTTTTCGTCATCCATCCATCCATCCATTTTCTACCGCTTATTCCCTTCGGGATCGCGGGGGGCGCTGGAGCCTATCTCAGCTACAATCGGGCGGAAGGCGGGGTACACCCTGGACAAGTCGCCACCTCATCGCAGGGCCAACACAGATAGACAGACAACATTCACACTCACATTCACACACTCGGGCCAATTTAGTGTTGCCAATCAACCTATCCCCAGGTCATTGTTCAAATATTGTGACGTCTGTCGAGACGCTTATCTCCATTCGGTGCCACACGTCCAGACTCCACAACCATCAAAATGGCAAAAATTTCCACATCAACACCGTATGAAAAAATTAGTGATTTTTTTTAGTTGTGATTTCCTTCTCTGCATGAAAGTTTAAAAGTAGCATATATTAATGCAGTATGAAGAAGAATGTTTTAATGTAGACATGCAAGCCTTGAAAGAACATTTTGAAAATCAAGACTACATTTCCTGCAAATGGGTGCATTTCTACCCTATATTTTAACTTTAGATTTATTCTTATATCAAACTCTTTTGGCTGTCTTTTTGACACTTACATCCGGCGCCCCCCTCCACACCCTGGATTATAAGTAATGTAAATAATTCAATGTGATTATCATGTGTGATGACTGTATTATGATGATAGTATATATCTGATAGTATATATCTGTATCATGAATCAATTTAAGTGGACCCTGTCTTAAACAAGTTGAAAAACTTATTCGGGTGTTACCATTTAGTGGTCAATTGTACGGAATATGTACTTCACTGTGCAACCTACTAATAAAAGTCTCAATCAATCAATCAAAACACATAGAATCATCATACTGCTGTGATTATATGCATCAAGTGTTCATTCAAGGCTAAGGCAAAATATCGAGATATATATTGTGTATCGCAATATGGCCTTAAAATATCGCAATATTAAAAAAAGGCCATATCGCCCAGCCCTAGTTCAATGATGCCATTTCTGTTTGTCATGTATAATTTTGTCTATTTTGTGTTTATCCTTGAATAAACAGGTCAGTTTCTTGTTACCAACCATTGTGTATTATTCAAACTCCCCTAATTCAGCTGGCTAGTTGTTATCAAGAGTACTAAAACCCTTTTCAACATGATTCTGACAACTAAGTAGGCTAAATAACTTTAAACTTTAATACATGCTCGGATAGGCCAGTATCGGTCAGTATCGGTATCGGATCGGAAATGCAAAAACAATATCGGTATCGGATCGGAAGTGCAAAAACCTGGATCGGGACATCCCTAGTGGGCACCACGCCACTCGATTCAGAATCAGTTCCCAATTCAAAATCAGTCTTTTTTAATAACATTGGGTGCCAGTTCTATAATTAACTACATTCCTCCATAAAATAGACAAACATCTCTGATACATTTCTATATTACTTCAAAGAAAATTGGTTTTGTTGAATAAAATTCTACCCAAACATTTAATAAATACAAATAAGGCAACAAGAGAAGTATCCAACACTTGTCTGTTCTAAAGTAAATGTGTACAGCAGATATAGATCATCTACATCAACAATATGATTTGTCTGAGTGGCTGGACAGGACAGATTGAAAAAATATTTTATATATAAAATACATTTTTAATTATTTTGAATCAATTAAGAATTGTTACAAAGAAGAATTGCGGTTCATTCAAAAATCTTTTTTTGGACACCCCTAGTACTTTCAGTGTTTCCCACACATTCATTTATTTGTGGCGGCCCGCCACGAAAGAATTACGTCCGCCACAAATGGATTTTTCGGCTTTTGACTCGCTCGACCGCTCATAAAAGCAATGGGACTGTCTGTGAATGTTGCTTGTAGTTACACCTCCGGTGCAGTAGGTGGCGGTGGCCTACTATGCATTGTAACTCCGCCAATAGCACTTAATTCACCTGGTGGGCCAGAAGAAGAAGAAGAGGGACGGACGGACGGGATCAAAATACTCGCCGGCTACTTTTCATAATGATGGCGCTTCCTACGTTTCTACCTCAAACGTCCAAAAGCTGCTGAAAGCCTTGATCCAGGATGCCATGGGGAAAAAAACTTAAATGGTTCCTTTTGGCAATAGTTAGCAGCTTGGTGGCTCATAGCCGGCTAACTAACGCTTGCTAGCGTGGTAGCATTGCTTCATTTTTACAGGTGTTATAGGTAGATAGGTTATAGCTGCATCGCTCGCGGCTCGTCATATATTTAACGTTAATCCGCGATTTCACCGAGCGTTTCACTGACGGTGAGCAGCCTGACGCTGCTTCATTAACACCGCCGCTGTTTGACTCGGGGGCCGGGGCAGACGCACGTAGTAACAGTCACCTGTTGCCATACCGACGAGCTAACGTGTCCAGGTTATAACCCTGTTGTCAATAAACACACGTGGACTGAAGCTAAATTGTCCACTGTCCACTGCAGCATGTGAATGCAATGAAAATAATAAAATCTGAGCCAACCAGCTGTTAAAATGTTGTCCAGGTTAATGTTTTGGCCATTAAAGGCCCTTCATTTCAAGATTTCAACTGTGATCGGGCTTTAAACAGGTGGCTGACCTGTTCAGATGGGTGTAACTGCTAATGGTCAAATAATGTGAAATAGCATTTGATTTTACATGTATGCAATGCCATTTAAATGTAATTATAGATAATAATTATAATAATAAATACTGTGTAGTGTTGTAAATAGTCAACGGGAAGAATTTTAGTAAGATATAAGCCATGAGCACTACACAGCCAGAAAAAAACCTTGGCAGGACAAGTAAAAATATTGGGGCAAGTAGATTTGAGAAGTCAGGCAAGTAGAAAAAAACCTTAACGTTGAACCCTGCATGTGTTGAGCTGCTGCCGCTTAAGGTTAGACGGCACTGTACATAGAGCGGTTCTGCTCGTTAGTTATAAATTCTAATGTTGGATGTTCACTCCTTCACACAGATGAGTATAGAAAAATATTTTCAACGGCCGAAAAGGGCTCGACTTGGAGAGGAGGTAGGCCTACAGTCCGGACCACAGGTGCGACCTGTTCAGCAGCAGCAGGAGGAGGAGGTTGACTGACTGGCAGGACATGACTGACTGGCAGGACATCTCTGCCTCTGTTTCACTTCATGTTCTGGTAAATAATATGGTTGTAGTAGTAGGCTAAAGTTAAATTATTTAGTATTCACTAATTAAAGGGGCAGAGCTTTAAGAGACATTTTAGCTTTTATATTTTATAAGATATATTTTTTGTAAGAACCACAATTAATAAATATATTTCAGTGAATCACTAATTGTTCAAATCTGTATATAAATATGTACATAAAATGTTGTAATTATATTCCAACTCCGCGTTCTTCTTGGTCATCGCCGCTGCCGCTGCCACCCCCCGCACTCCGACCACACCACCACAAATAGATGCCTGTCCTGTGGGAAACACTGACTTTTATACTTATTTCTCCATATTTCTGCACAGTAAGTCAGATATGTAACACTGGTGAGCAGTAGAGAATACGCAGTTATTTTTGGTCCACAACATATTTTGCTTTATTCATTATTGATGGATTTCTTGACACTTTATGTTGCATATTTTGTATGAGATTTCCAATTCATTTTGTCATCTATTATTACACCCACATTTAGGTTTCTTTTACTCTTTCAATGTCCGTCTATTTATGTTTGTGTTTGACTTTCTCTTCTGCTGTTACTGAATAGCATTCATTTAGTTTTATTGAGATTCAAATAGAGTCTATTTTTGTCAAACTATCTCCTAAATGTATTCATTTTGTCTGTTATTATTTGTATTAGCTGAGCAAAACGCAGACGTTGTTGTGTGTGTTTACCTGGCACAAGATGCTGTGATCTGAACCTTCACTCCCCATACTTGTCTTCTCCCCCGGGTTGTGGGGAAAAACATTCCACAATTCTCGCGGGTGGAGCAGCCCCATGCTGCACAACAGGGCATTTTTACCCCTCAAAAAACTATTGAGGAAGCGCCACAGATGAATAGTCAAAAGTGTAGTCAGGTGAGTGCCTTTTGACCAATCATTGAGGAGATTGCCTGAAACCGACTCTCTTTAGACCTGACTGTGGCTCAGACCTGTTGCCATAACAGCCCAACAAGGAACACACATAATCTAAGATAGAAATAATATATTGTAGACAAGCCAAGAGTGGACCTTTCTAAGTAGTATACTTATAATACAGTGTCTGTTTTACACTATCAGTTGTAAAAGGAAATCACCCATAAGTACTTTATGAGGATGAATCTCACCTTTATGGCTGTAAACATAATAGACTCACTATCTTCTCACATACTGTATACTAGGGATGTCCCGATCCAGGTTTTTGCACTTCCGATCCGATACCGATATGGTTTTTGCATTTCCGATCCGATACCGATACTGACCGATGCTGGCCTATTCGAGCATGTATTAAAGTTTAAAGTTATTTAGCCTACTTAGTTGTCAGAATCATGTTGAAAAGGGTTTTAGTACTCTTGATAACAACTAGCCAGCTGAATTAGGGGAGTTTGAATAATACACAATGGTTGGTAACAAGAAACTGACCTGTTTATTCAAGGATGAACACAAAATAGACAAAATTATACATGACAAACAGAAATGGCATCATTGAACTAGGGCTGGGCGATATGGCCTTTTTTTAATATTGCGATATTTTAAGGCCATATTGCGATACACAATATATATCTCGATATTTTGCCTTAGCCTTGAATGAACACTTGATGCATATAATCACAGCAGTATGATGATTCTATGTGTTTTGATTGATTGATTGAGACTTTTATTAGTAGGTTGCACAGTGAAGTACATATTCCGTACAATTGACCACTAAATGGTAACACCCGAATAAGTTTTTCAACTTGTTTAAGTCGGGGTCCACTTAAATTGATTCATGATACAGATATATACTATCAGATATATACTAACATCATAATACAGTCATCACACAAGATAATCACATTGAATTATTTACATTATTTATAATCCAGGGTGTGGAGGGGGGCGCCGGATGTAAGTGTCAAAAAGACAGCCAAAAGAGTTTGATATGAGAATAAATCTAAAGTTAAAATATAGGGTAGAAATGCACCCATTTGCAGGAAATGTAGTCTTGATTTTCAAAATGTTCTTTCAAGGCTTGCATGTCTACATTAAAACATTCTTCTTCATACTGCATTAATATATGCTACTTTTAAACTTTCATGCAGAGATTTTTTTTAAATGTCTCAAAAAAAAATTCAGTGTTGACAGCTAGATTTTTGTGGAGATGTTCCATAAATATTGATGTTAAAGATTTATTTTTTTGTGAATAAATGTTTGGAATTAAGTTCATGAATCCAGATGGATCTCTATTACAATCCCCAAAGAGGGCACTTTAAGTTGATGATTACTTCTATGTGTAGAAATCTTTATTTATAATTGAATCCCTTGTTTATTTTTCAACAAGTTTTTAGTTATTTTTATATCTTTTTTTTCCAAATAGTTAAAGAAAGACCACAACAAATGAGCAATATTTTACACTGTTATACAATTTAATAAATCAGAAACTGATGACATAGTGCTGTATTTTACTTCTTTATCTCTTTTTTTCTACCAAAAATGCTTTGTTTTGATTAGGGGGTACTTGAATTAAAAAAATGTTCACAGGGGGTACATCACTGAAAAAAGGTTGAGAACCACTGCCTTAGAGGGAGCTTTGCTCGCACGGCTGCGCTAGCATCACAGCTAACGTTAGCCATGCTGCTACCTCTCTGCTCGGGGAGGACGTATACGTATGTGACGTATGACGTGACAGTATGTGACGTGTGTAAGAAGGTGCGCTTGCTGTCTGTGAGAGGGAGACACAGGAAAGAGTGAGAAGAGCCTGTCGTGTAATGGCAGCAGCTAAAAGCAACTGCGTGAGACTCCACAGACGTGTGGATGTGTTGAAGGTGTGCTGGAAAATGCGGAACGGAAATTACGGAGCAGCAGAAAAGTGGAATGTATTATTTAAATCGGTGCGTTAGAAAACACGGACCGGAGTTTTTTTTTAAACTGGATCTGGATCGGCATTTTCCCATGACCTGGCCGATACGCAATTTTTGGCAAATATCGGCAGCCGATCCGATCCAAATATCGGATCGGGACATCCCTACTGTATACACACTGATGCAGTAACAGTGTCTTAACAACTTGTTTTGGCTGCATTTATATCCATCCATCTTCTTCCGCTTATCCGAGGTCGGGTCGCGGGGGAAGCAGCCTAAGCAGGGAAGCCCAGACTTCCCTCTCCCCAGCCACTTCGTCCAGCTCTTCCTGTGGGACCCCGAGGCGTTCCCAGGCCAGCCGGGAGACATAGTCTTCCCAACGTGTCCTGGGTCTTTCCCGCGGCCTCCTACCGGTCGGACGTGCCCTAAACACCTCCCTAGGGAGGCGTTCGGGTGGCATCCTGACCAGATGCCCGAACCACCTCATCTGGCTCCTCTCGATGTGGAGGAGCAGCGGCTTTACTTTGAGCTCCTCCCGGATGGCAGAGCTTCTCACCCTATCTCTAAGGGAGAGCCCCGCCACCCGGCAGAGGAAACTCATTTCGGCCGCTTGTACCTGCAATCTTGTCCTTTCGGTCATAACCCAAAGCTCATGACCATAGGTGAGGATGGGAACGTAGATCGACCGGTAAATTGAGAGCTTTGCCTTCCGGCTCAGCTCCTTCTTCACCACAACGGATCGATACAGCGTCCGCATTACTGAAGACGCCGCACCGATCCGCCTGTCGATCTCACGATCCACTCTTCCGTCACTTGTGAACAAGACTCCGAGGTACTTGAACTCCTCCACTTGGGGCAAGATCCCCTCCCCAACCCGGAGATGGCACTCCACCCTTTTCCGGGCGAGAACCATGGACTCGGACTTGGAGGTGCTGATTCTCATCCCAGTCGCTTCACACTCGGCTGCGAACCGATCCAGTGAGAGCTGAAGATCCTGGCCAGATGAAGCCATCAGGACCACATCATCTGCAAAAAGCAGAGACCTAATCCTGCAGCCACCAAACCAGATCCCCTCAACGCCTTGACTGCGCCTAGAAATTCTGTCCATAAAAGTTATGAACAGAATCGGTGACAAAGGGCAGCCTTGGCGGAGTCCAACCCTCACTGGAAACGTGTCCGACTTACTGCCGGCAATGCGGACCAAGCTCTGGCACTGAGCATACAGGGAGCGGACTGCCACAATCAGACAGTCCGATACCCCATACTCTCTGAGCACTCCCCACAGGACTTCCCGAGGGACACGGTCGAATGCCTTCTCCAAGTCCACAAAACACATGTAGACTGGTTGGGCAAACTCCCATGCACCCTCAAGGACCCTGCCGAGAGTATAGAGCTGGTCCACAGTTCCACGACCAGGACGAAAACCACACTGTTCCTCCTGAATCCGAGGTTCGACTATCCGGCGTAGCCTCCTCTCCAGTACACCTGAATAGACCTTACCGGGAAGGCTGAGGAGTGTGATCCCACGATAGTTAGAACACACCCTCCGGTTCCCCTTCTTAAAGAGAGGAACCACCACCCCGGTGCATTTATATAACACACAAATACATATACTTGTATCCTATTTTCCATTTATGAATTTTAGTGAAAAGGGATGAAAACTATGTGATTCTAATATTGTATTAAAACTACTGTGATCCTTCATCTAGTTGAAGCAGGGACTCCTTGGATTGGAAACGATCACATCGAGAGGAACCTGGTGTTGGTGGAGAATGTGGCGTTCTCTGAAGGCCTCTCCCCGGATGCCATCTCCGTGATGCTGGAGTTTGCCATGAGCCCTCGAATGCGTAAGTTGTGTTGGGCAATGTTGTGATTTGAGAACTCTGTTCAACAACAATCTCATCCTCTCTTTGCGTTGTGTAGGGTCGAGTATGCGCTCCCGGGTGCTCAAGTGTCTGATCCCTGCTACGGTGGTGCCTCAGGAGGCCGTTGTTCGAGCCATAGCTTGGCTGGGTGTCTCTAAAATAGCCACAAGTTCGCAGGTGAGTGCAAGACATTTCATTGTGCGCTGCATTTGATCTAATGAAAGCTTGCCTCTATTAGGGATGGTACAATTGACCGGTTTTACTATTAACTGTTAGGGCTGTGAATCTTTGAGCACCACATGACTCCATGTGATTATTGGGGTAACGATTCCATTCAGAATCCATTCTCCATTCCAAACAATCCTCGGTTCAAAATCAATACTTTTTAATACCATTGGGTGCCTTTCACGATGAACTACATTATTCCGTAAAATACATAAACAGCTCTGATTAATGCATACCTGCCAACTACTCCGGTTTTCCCGTAATTAGTACGGTTTTCATCAACCTATTCCGGGTTACGGTTGCAGTGATAAAAAATACGGTTTTTCATTAATTAAAAAATTTTTTTTTTTTTAAAGTTTTATTCACGAAATCGCGTAACAACAATGACAATCGACACTGCTTCCCGTAACTTCCTATCGAGCCATTCCGAATGCCATGCGCGAGGCTATTTATAGCACCGCTGCCAAGCACGAGGAACCAGTTGCCATTGTTTCCAAACGAGCGAGCGATCATGGAATCAGCCGGAGAAAAATCGCAAACGAGTCTTAAACCGAAAAGAAAACTGCAGTCATTCCGTGAAGAATATTCAAAAGCCTATCCGGGAATAATTATCCGTTCCAAAAAGGGTGAAAACTACGCGAATTGCACCTTGTGCAGACAAGATTTTTCGATCGGACACGGAGGAATTAGCGATGTAAAAGACCACGTTGGGACAAAAAAACACAAGTCTAATGCCGTTGCTAGCGATACAAGTGGAAAACTTTCAACGTTTTTCGTCGCCCAAACAGATTCTTTGGATGTGATAAATGCTGAAGTTTTATTTATGATGCTATTGAATTACATTTTAATGAAGTAAACTTATCATAAAGTTACCATATCATTTTTGCAGTATGATCAATCTGATAGAATAAATTTGGATTTTAGCCACAAAAAGGTAATGACACCAATGTTATCTATTGGAATTGTTTAGTACTGTTATACTGTTAAAAGTGTTCATACTATTTATGCTTTCAAGTCCAAGTTGAAGAAATCTTGTTAAATGTTGACAGCATAACTACCAAAATACAGAAGTATGTCCTTAATATTTTTGCAGTGCTATTTCTGTTGAAAAGTTCAAATGATTACATTAGAGATGTGATGTGCCACTTTTCAAGTGTCTGATGGCTTAAATTAATTTTCATTAATTTTTCATATTTTGAATTCTTTTGAAAGGCTTACAAAAAAACTACATTTGAATTGTAATACCATGCTATTGACAGGACTATTAATTTTAATGAAGTTAGCTTACCATGTTTACAGTATGATAATTGTGATAGAAATGTGAATTTTAGGCACAGAACATTTTTTTACAATTGAACAAGGCAGTAGATTATACAAGCTTGGACAGAAAGTTAATAATGACACCAATTTTTTTTTTAATGGAATTGTTTAGTACTGTTTTACCATTTGTTTACTGTAAAAAGTGTTTATACTTTCAATTAACAAATTGAAGTCTTGTGAAAGGTTGACAGGATAACTGGCATTAACTGTCAAAATAATCTCAAACTATTGAAGTTAGCTTACAGAATAAACATGTCAATCAACCCATATGATTTTTGCTGTAATATTTTTGTTTTGAAAAGTCACTGTGACTGATAGAAAAGTGATGGTTTTAGCAACATTTTAACCTGTCTGAATGCTAATAATCATTTTGCGTCGGGCCCCACTGAACCCCCCACCAGGACTTTGTCCTGGACCTACCAGGGCCTGCGGCCCCTGGACCCTGGCTACTAGGTTTTTCTGATTTAAAAAGTTGGCAGGTATGTTAATGTCTTCATTACTTCAAAGAAAACTGGTTTTGTTCGATGACATTCTACCCCAAAATTTAGTAAAGGAGCTAAACAGGGCAGATTTTTTTTCAAAAAAATGTTTTAATCTATTAAGAATTGTTACACATAATTGTGCTTAAAAAGGTCAGTTATTTAATCCCAGAGGCTCCACTATTCCGTGTGTTTCAGTCCTCCTCACTCGCTACAAATGGGCATTATGCTGGTACGTTACTTTTGGCACAACCCGCACGGAAATGACAACTATGTTACACGTTATACGCCCCTATGGAGAGACATGCTAGTGAAAGTAAACACCTTTCCACTTGACTTTGCTCTATAATGAAGTGCTGATCATCCTGTAGATTTAGTCTCAAATCCTCAATTGTGTCATTGTGACATGTGGATGGATTTATATGCCATAACAAAGATCTAAAGCAGGGGTCCCCAAACTATGGCCCGCCCACTTCCAAAATACGGCCTGCAGGAAGTCCCAAGTTAAACAGAAAAATGTGTTTTTATTATTATTATTTTTTTTTTAAATGTGTGCTTTCTAATACATGTTCTACCATGTGTTACTCTCGGGGTCTCCTAGCCTCACAGGCAAATCATATTGTCTGAAGATGCATTTTCCCCATCGATAACGTGACATCATGGCGTCGTGGGGAAGTGCAGGACAGGGCGCCGAAACAAGCATGCTAGTTAGTTCGCATCATCTAGCTAGCTTACTTGTCGCTCTCTGAGCCACAATGTTGACGGCTTTCTACATTGCTGCTAATCATATTTGGGTGATTACACTGTAGTTGTAGAGTATTGAGAAGGTATATTCTTGACATGACTGATGTAAACAGAGGTCACAACACAGGAAGTATATTACCCCATGGGGCGTGGCTTTAGGAGAAAGTTGCCAGCCTTTTCTGACTTTGAATGCATGTCAAATAATTTGATATGATGTTTTATTGGGTACATGAGTAACATTTTCCTCCACCAGATCGATCAATAAATAGTAGGGGTGAAACGGTACACAAAAAATTCGGTTCGGCACGTACTTCGGTTTAGAGGTCACGGTTCGGTTCATTTTCTGTACAGTAAGAAAACAACAAAATATAAATTTTTTAGTTATTTATTTACCAAATTTGTAAACAATGGCATAACATACATATACACACAGGGTCCATTGCCAGGGTTAATGTGGTCAACATATATCAAATAAAAACTAAATAAGATAAGGCTCAGAATGGTTTTTTAACAAAACCTTTCTACATATAAAGTGCTTTTTTTGATTAATTGATTGAGACTTTTATTAGTAGATTGCACAGTACAGTACACATTCCGTACAATTGACCACTAAATGGTAACACCCCAATAAGTTTTTCCACTTGTTTAAGTCGGGGTCCACGTTAATCAACATTAAACTGCCTCAAGTTGCTCAGATTAAATAAAATGACAAAACTTTTCTTCTACATATAAAAAGTGCAACATTAAACAGTTTCAAGTCAACTCAGCCTCAGATTAACTTTTCTTCCCCCCCCCCAGCCTGGCTAACTTGGCAGTGAGAGGATATATGGGCTTATTGTTCTTCCACCATAGAAATGGCTCAAAATCTAGTTTCTAATGCAATATGGTCTTAAATCTGCTGCTATAAAAACATTTGTTATTGCTTTAGCCCTGTGTTGCACCTTTCCTGCTACCGGCTCCCAGACCGTAGTCGAGGAGCGCAGGGGAGACACTCCTCCAGGGCCGATGTATTCTCGGGGGAAACACCTTTCACTCGACCCAGCAGTGGGTCTCCACAGCTCTGGACTCCAGGGTAAATGACGAGTGCGGCGATTAGTTGCAAATCGTGGCTTTATTAAGGTCTTGCACACAGCCAATCCAACAAAACACTAGCCACTCCCCGCACTTAGCTCACCTCTCTCGCCCACACACTCACATACGTCACTCACCTCACATGCTGTCACATATTAAAGGGCCACACACACACATACGCTACTCTCATAACACCTGCCGGACCGGCCGAGGAGGGGCTGCTTGAATGCGGTGGTGACGCTTCAAATGGGTTAGCATGTTTGACGTGTTGTCAGCAGCAGCTGCTGAACAATGTCGGCAAACCTTCGTCCTCCATTGTTGTATCACACCGCGCAGCCAAATTGTTCCCAAACGGGAGATCTTAACGAGGCAGGAGGGTCTTCCAGCTCTGGCTTTTACATGTTGTCCTAGGCCGGTCGCTGTTAGCATGCCGTGTGTTGTGCCTCGGTGTGCATTGTTTACACAACGTGCGGTACGCTACTTAATATGTCTGGGTTGAAACTCTTTCGGCACACCTCCGAACCGAAACCCCGTACCGAAACGGTTCAATACAAATACATACCTGCCAACTACTCCGGTTTTCCCGTAATTAGTACGGTTTTCATCAACCTATTCCGGGTTACGGTTGCAGTGATAAAAAATACGGTTTTTCATTAATTAAAAAAAAATATTTTTTTAAAATGCGCGAGGCTATTTATAGCACCGCTGCCAAGCACGAGGCACCAGTTGCCATTGTTTCCAAACGAGCGAACGATCATGGAATCAGCCGGAGAAAAATCGCAAACGAGTCTTAAACCGAAAAGAAAACTGCAGTCATTCCGTAAAGAATATTCAAAAGCCTATCCGGGAATAATTATCCGTTCCAAAAAGGGTGAAAACTACGCGAATTGCACCTTGTGCAGACAAGATTTTTCGATCGGACACGGAGGAAATAGCGATGTAAAAGACCACGTTGGGACAAAAAAACACAAGTCTAATGCCGTTGCTAGCGATACAAGTGGAAAACTTTCAACGTTTTTCGGATTTTAGCCACAAAAAGGTAATGACACCAATGTTATCTATTGGAATTGTTTAGTACTGTTATACTGTTAAAAGTGTTTATACTATTTATGCTTTTAAGTCCAAGTTGAAGAAATCTTGTTAAATGTTGACAGCATAACTACCAAAATACAGAAGTATGTCCTTAATATTTTTGCAGTGCTATTTCTGTTGAAAAGTTCAAATGATTACATTAGAGATGTGATGTGCCACTTTTCAAGTGTCTGATGGCTTAAATTAATTTTCATGAATTTTTCATATTTTGAATTCTTTTGAAAGGCTTACAAAAAAACTACATTTGAATTGTAATTCCATGCTATTGACAGGACTATTGATTTTAATGAAGTTAGCTTACCATGTTTACAGTATGATCATTGTGATAGAAATGTGAATTTTAAGCACAGAATATTTTTTACAATTGAACAAGGCAGTAGATTATACAAGCTTGGACAGAAAGTTAATAATGACACCAATTTTTTTTTTTATGGAATTGTTTAGTACTGTTTTACCATTTGTTTACTGTAAAAAGTGTTTATACTGTTTATACTTTCAATTAACAAATTGAAGTCTTGTGAAAGGTTGACAGGATAACTGGCATTAACTGTCAAAATAATTTCAAACTATTGAAGTTAGCTTACAGAATAAACATGTCAATCAACCCATATGATTTTTGCTGTAATATTTTTGTTTTGAAAAGTCACTGTGACTGATAGAAAAGTGATGGTTTTAGCAACATTTTAACCTGTCTGAATGCTAATAATCATTTTGCGTCGGGGGGCGAAGCCTGAACCCCCCACCAGGACTTTGTCCTGGACCTACCGGGGCCTGTGGCCCCTGGACCCTGGCTACTAGGTTTTTCTGATTTCAAAAGTTGGCAGGTATGCAAATACACGTACCGTTAAACCCCTAATAAATAGTCTTTATTAATACTTCATTATTTTCTACTGTTGTATTATTTGATTACTGACTGTTATTTCTGAAGGTAATAAATAATCTCTAAGAATACAATGATATTATTAGAAGAAAACCAGACACTTGTACAAACGCTCTAATAGAGGCAGAGTACTCTCTGCAGTTGAATAAATCACAGCAACAGGAAGGTTTAAATAGGCTTGGCTGCAATTTTCAGGTTTTTTTCATCAAGTGGGTGTTGACCATGTTCGACATGATGGATGCAAAGGATCAACTGAGAGCCGTCTATGGCTTCATCTTCAACTTTGTGACGGATGAAAGTCTGGTACGTGTCCTGCCACTTCTGTGTTGGCCCGCCAATAACTGCCCAGTGACTTAGTGTCCTCATGTTGTTTCAGTGCCCCTTCATCTGCCACCTCTTGTACCTCCTGACCACCAAGCAAAGCGGTGAGTTATTGTCAGCTCTTTCTTTTAAGCTCTACTGACTTTTTGCTTTGGTTTGTAGTGCGCGTATATCGAGTCCGAAAGCTACTGCAGCTGCAGTCCAAACTAGTAAGTGTATATATTATCCCTCTGTGTTGTTGCTTTGTGTGGCACTCTTAGAAGATCATGTTGTTTTGTTTTGGCAGGGAAGACAGCCCTTCCTCTTACACCTGCTCTCTCTTTACAAAGTCTTTTGTCCTGAGCTGGTGACGCTCTCCATTCCATCCAGAATGAGGGTTTGTACATATTAAACTCATTTGGTGCTATGTTGGCATACATTTGCATTTCATTAGACACAATCGGACATATATTTTAAATTGAAATACTATTGATTACTAGGGATGTCCCGATCCAGGTTTTTGCACTTCCGATCCGATACCGATATTGTTTTTGCATTTCCGATCCGATACCGATACCGACCGATACTGGCCTATCCGAGCATGTATTAAAGTTTAAAGTTATTTAGCCTACTTAGTTGTCAGAATCATGTTGAAAAGGGTTTTAGTACTCTTGATAACAACTAGCCAGCTGAATTAGGGGAGTTTGAATAATACACAATGGTTGGTAACAAGAAACTGACCTGTTTATTCAAGGATAAACACAAAATAGACAAAATTATACATTACAAACAGAAATGGCATCATTGAACTAGGGCTGGGCGATATGGCCTTTTTTTAATATTGCGATATTTTAAGGCCATATTGCGATACACAATATATATCTCGATATTTTGCCTTAGCCTTGAATGAACACTTGATGCATATAATCACAGCAGTATGATGATTCTATGTGTTTTGATTGATTGATTGAGACTTTTATTAGTAGGTTGCACAGTGAAGTACATATTCCGTACAATTGACCACTAAATGGTAACACCCCAATAAGTTTTTCAACTTGTTTAAGACGGGGTCCACTTAAATTGATTCATGATACAGATATATAGGTCAAAGCCAGTAAATTAGAATATTTTGAAAAACTTGATTTATTTCAGTAATTGCATTCAAAAGGTGTAACTTGTACATTATATTTATTCATTGCACACAGACTGATGCATTCAAATGTTTATTTCATTTAATTTTGATGATTTGAAGTGGCAACAAATGAAAATCCAAAATTCCGTGTGTCACAAAATTAGAATATTACTTAAGGCTAATACAAAAAAGGGATTTTTAGAAATGTTGGCCAACTGAAAAGTATGAAAATGAAAAATATGAGCATGTACAATACTCAATACTTGGTTGGAGCTCCTTTTGCCTCAATTACTGCGTTAATGCGGCGTGGCATGGTGTCGATGAGTTTCTGGCACTGCTCAGGTGTTATGAGAGCCCAGGTTGCTCTGATAGTGGCCTTCAACTCTTCTGCGTTTTTGGGTCTGGCATTCTGCATCTTCCTTTTCACAATACCCCACAGATTTTCTATGGGGCTAAGGTCAGGGGAGTTGGCGGGCCAATTTAGAACAGAAATACCATGGTCCGTAAACCAGGCACGGGTAGATTTTGCGCTGTGTGCAGGCGCCAAGACCTGTTGGAACTTGAAATCTCCATCTCCATAGAGCAGGTCAGCAGCAGGAAGCATGAAGTGCTCTAAAACTTGCTGGTAGACGGCTGCGTTGACCCTGGATCTCAGGAAACAGAGTGGACCGACACCAGCAGATGACATGGCACCCCAAACCATCACTGATGGTGGAAACTTTACACTAGACTTCAGGCAACGTGGATCCTGTGCCTCTCCTGTCTTCCTCCAGACACTGGGACCTCGATTTCCAAAGGAAATGCAAAATTTGCATGGTTGGGTGATGGTTTGGGGTGCTATGTCATCTGCTGGTGTCGGTCCACTCTGTTTCCTGAGATCCAGGGTCAACGCAGCCGTCTACCAGCAAGTTTTAGAGCACTTCATGCTTCCTGCTGCTGACCTGCTCTATGGAGATGGAGATTTCAAGTTCCAACAGGACTTGGCGCCTGCACACAGCGCAAAATCTACCCGTGCCTGGTTTACGGACCATGGTATTTCTGTTCTAAATTGGCCCGCCAACTCCCCTGACCTTAGCCCCATAGAAAATCTGTGGGGTATTGTGAAAAGGAAGATGCAGAATGCCAGACCCAAAAACGCAGAAGAGTTGAAGGCCACTATCAGAGCAACCTGGGCTCTCATAACACCTGAGCAGTGCCAGAAACTCATCGACTCCATGCCACGCCGCATTAACGCAGTAATTGAGGCAAAAGGAGCTCCAACCAAGTATTGAGTATTGTACATGCTCATATTTTTCATTTTCATACTTTTCAGTTGGCCAACATTTCTAAAAATCCCTTTTTTGTATTAGCCTTACACAATATTCTAATTTTGTGACACACGGAATTTTGGATTTTCATTTGTTGCCACTTCAAATCATCAAAATTAAATGAAATAAACATTTGAATGCATCAGTCTGTGTGCAATGAATAAATATAATGTACAAGTTACACCTTTTGAATGCAATTACTGAAATAAATCAAGTTTTTCAAAATATTCTAATTTACTGGCTTTTACCTGTATATATTCTTTCTCATGTTTCCTGGTCAGCCTGTTGATTCATTTAGATATTGCTGCCACCTAGCTGCAGACGTGTGTATTGTTCAAGCATTGCTAGAAACACTAACACCATAGGTCTTTCACAGCCCCTCCATGTTGTCCCCCGGAGATTATCATCCTCTCCTGTAGCAAAAATGTTTTTTTTGTAGTTCTTCGTCACCATTTTTTGATAACCCTAACCGTTTATATTGTGCAGGTTTAGCTCATAGTTATGTGACTTGCACAAACAAAGTCCTTGCTGTGGTCATTTCCAGGGTGGCTTCAGGAATCACGCCTTGCCATGGAAATCTGCGCTGACTTTTGTCCAGAAGAGGAGCGGCATGCTAGTTGCCCCCGGCAATGGTCTGACCCCCACAATTAAGGATCAGCCCATCTCAAGAAAAAGGGTAATGAAAATTGAAGCTGGATGATTATGGCAAAAATGTTTTACAATTGTTTTGACTGATATTGAAATCATCATTAATAACATGATTATTTATTAAGTTGAAAAGATGAGTATTTACTGCATAACAAAAACTCAACTTTAAACGGATATAAATGAATAATAATGAATAAACAACAAGTAAAATTAAAGCTGCAAGCAGCATTGGTCGGGCCCGCGTATTTGGCAGGTGCTAGTCCTAACTGTCCCAATACTTTTGTCCAGTGATAGTCATAAGTGTCCCAATACTTTTGTCTACTTTTAGTCTGAAGTGTCCCAAGACTTTTGTCTAGTGTACCTACCTTGTCTGCATTGTGTGGGCACGTTGGTGCTTCCTGCTTTTAAGCAGCCATCTTAAAAAAACAGCAGCGCAGCAGCATCAGCGCAGCGGGTCTTTGAAGGGTCATAAAATCAAAACCAGAGCAGGTATTAAAAAGCTGTTCTGTTATTTTATACACAAGGGTTTAATCTCTCTCCTGTGTTAGTTTGAAGCCGAAACGACAAACGCGCTCAGAGGATATAGATTTTGAAGGAAGGTGACCGGTTTTTACAAAAATGTTGTTTTGAAGGGGGAATAGCAAACTTCCTGTAGATTTTTGCTGGGGGGTGTCAATTTATGAAATGTAGGTCTAAGTGAGACCTACGAAGAGGTTTTTGTTTCATGTCTCTCCGACCTTCCCAGTGGGAGTTACAGGCAGTTTTGTCAGTTTTTTCATCCGAGGAGCAGTTTTTTGTGCGTTTCATTAAAAAATTGCGCTAGAGCACAATTTTGAGATTTGGGGTTAGGTTTTTTTATTAGATCGCAATTTCTGCCAGTCCTGATGTGTGCGTTCAATTTGGTGAGTTTTGAAGCGTGTTAAGGGGGTCAAATTACAGCTCAAAAAGGCAAAAGTGACTGTTTTTAGTACTTTTTTGTTTGCATAAGGACTCCCACAGGGAGTCCTTATGCAATGGGCCATGCGGGCCCTAATAATAATAATTAAGTAGAGTAACAATAGCAATAGAAAATAGAAAAAAAAACATCTCATTTTTTTATTTCACTTTTTACCTTTTTACTCATTTTACCTCCGTAGAGTTTGTGGTTTTGTATGTCATAAATGTAATTTAATAAATGTAAAAATCCTCACATATTAAAGCAATACATCTGTAGACAATTTTGACCAGTATTTTAGGTGAAAGCATATTCATTTTGAAAATGCATTAATGAGTGTTTTAAGTACATTATGCTTGCTAATTGTACTTTTTTGAAAGTCTTATTTTGGATGTTGTGCACACAATGTTATTGTGAAGGGGGGAAGTGTGCTGCTGTTCTGAGCTTGACGAGTAAGGAGTCAACTTGAGGCTGTTAAAAGAAAAGAGGGTGAGCCTCTCATGTTGCGACTGCTGTTTGTACATTGATCTTACATGGATGTCGTTCACAACATCATGTATGTTTCAGCGGTCCTGGACACATTATTTCCCCAAACAAATGTTCAATGACACTATTTCACCCACATTCATGTCTCTTTCCCTGATATTCTGCGTTTTATCTGCGGATTCCGTTTTATTGGCTATTCTGCTATTCCATCCGTGATTACGAGAATGCAGAAATCATATGCCTTACTTTTTTGCTGAGTTTAGTGGTTATTGATGAGGCATGCTAGAGCTGTGTCAAATAAAAAGTAGTAACCATGGTGAGATCCCAAACTTTTGGGAGACGTGGTCTTGTTTCAACTGAAACGATCACTCCTCCGTTTTACTGTTACAAGCTCCGGTTTTTGCATTCCCATTAATTGTTTTTAAGGCTGCAGCTAACGATTATTTTTCTATAGATTATTTTTTCGATTAATCGGTTAATCTATAGATTATTTTTTTCGATTAATCTATAGATTATTTTTCCTTTTACCGATTTTAAAAAAAATTTAAAATAAAGATGAAAAAATAAATGTAGGCCAGTTTTTTCAAAAGGCATGGCTTTTATTTACAAAAAAAAAAAAGTATGGCCACTTAGTCAACATTGACAACAACATGACAAAATATTCTGTAACAATGTAAACATTTAAAACTTTTAACATTTAACAAAATTAAAAGTAGCTTATTTGCTTTTTAATGTGCAAATATAAAAGTAAACATCCAGTGCAAATCTTAATATTCTGCAATAGTATAAGCATTTCAAAAGTAAAAGTATTGCTTATTTTGCTTTAAAATGTGCAAAAATAAAGATAAACATCCAATACAAAAAAGTGCAAAACGAAAATAATCTGTAACAATGTAAACATTTCAACAAAAGTAAAAGTATTGCTTATTTGCTAAAATGTGCAAAAATAAAGATAAACATCCAATACAAAAAAGTGCAAAACAAAATATTCTGTAACAACAGTGTAAACATTTCAACAAAAGTAAAAGTATTGCTTATTTTGCTTAATAACACAACAATGATAGTATGATTAAAGTGAAAGTTAATTGTTCGTTTGTACATAGTATATGTAACCGTTAATGTTGTAAAAGGTATTTGCACAACTAATTAACGTTAGCGTTTGTGACATGTCTTATGCCGTGGGGTTCTTTCAGGACCAACCGACTGAATGCCAGACGGCTTTGCCAGGTTTACAATCTTCTAATTTTACACAAAGTATTTTCTCTTCCAACTCTTTTCTCTTTCTTTCCTCGCTTTTCAGCTCCTCTTCCTCGCTCGCTCGTCGTCCTCTGTCTCTGTCTCTCTCGCTCCACGTCAGCTTCACTCTGGTTCCTTCCAGTCTCTCTTCCCTCTCTCTCTGCTGCTCCCCTTTTCTTCAGCGAGAGGAGATTGGATGATCGTGCCCAGGTGCGCGATCCCGGCGCGCCCCACCTCGCCGCTCGCTCGCCGGCCCCGCCTCTCCACAGCGTTAAAGAGGAGCGCGTCTTTGTAAACACTGAACAGGCACGCCAAACGCACCTCTCAGAGCGAAACGGTGCTTTAGTTTATGAATTTACAACGTAGATACAAATGACACATTCATGTTTTTGTGTAATGATGACAACGTATACTCACGCGGACGATTGACTTGTTGATGGTGATGGCAAGAACGCTGTCGGTTTTCTTTTCAAATGTTCGTTCATAGCCGTTGTGCTGCTATGATAGGCCATTTCCGCTCGACACAGTGTGCATACAACATTATTAGGCCGTTTATTGAAATATTCCCACACTTTTGATGACTTTTGGCGTGCTTTTTTCCCCTCGCTCGCACCGTCTGCTTTGCGATCCGCCATGACAGTAGTGTGGCGTAAATATGCGACGCATCGACGCACAAAAATGGCGTCGACGTATTTACGTAACCGATGACGTCGACGCGTCGTTTCAGCCTTAATTGTTTTCTTCAATTATAATATCTTTATGATCCCGAGAAGCCATAATGGAAATTGAAATGTTTTGAATTGTCCAACCGTAATGAAGATGATGGAAGCTGTCATGTCAAGAAGTATTTTAATTTACAGCAAGAAGTGTTTGATCCTCATCCTTTCAATTGTGCTTTCAGAAACATTGCCACCTGGAAATACCTGCGCTAAGTTGTGCACCCCAGAAGGACTCTCAGACAGAGTGGTCGGCCTCTGGCAGGAAGTTGGTCCCCCTGGTGCATGTCCGCTCCTTTCAGCAGCTTTTGGAGAATATTCACCACATAGAGGTAACATACCTGCCAACTACTCCGGTTTTCCCGTAATTAGTACGGTTTTCATCAACCTATTCTGGGTTACGGTTGCAGCGATAAAAAATACGGTTTTTCATTAATTAAAAAAAAATATTTTTTTTAAATGCGCGAGGCTATTTATAGCACCGCTGCCAAGCACGAGGCACCTGTTGCCATTGTTTCCAAACGAGCGAACGATCATGGAATCAGCCGGAGGAAAATCGCAAACGAGTCTTAAACCGAAAAGAAAACTGCAGTCATTCCGTGAAGAATATTCAAAAGCCTATCCGGGAATAATTATCCGTTCCAAAAAGGGTGAAAACTACGCGAATTGCACCTTGTGCAGACAAGATTTTTCGATCGGACACGGAGGAAATAGCGATGTAAAAGACCACGTTGGGACAAAAAAACACAAGTCTAATGCCGTTGCTAGCGATACAAGTGGAAAACTTTCAACGTTTTTTCGGATTTTAGCCACAAAAAGGTAATGGCACCAATGTTATCTATTGGAATTGTTTAGTACTGTTATACTGTTAAAAGTGTTTATACTATTTATGCTTTCAAGTCCAAGTTGAAGAAATCTTGTTAAATGTTGACAGCATAACTACCAAAATACAGAAGTATGTCCTTAATATTTTTGCAGTGCTATTTCTGTTGAAAAGTTAAAATGATTACATTAGAGATGTGATGTGCCACTTTTCAAGTGTCTGATGGCTGAAATTAATTTTCATAAATTTTTCATATTTTGAATTCTTTTGAAAGGCTTACAAAAAAACTACATTTGAATTGTAATTCCATGCTATTGACAGGACTATTAATTTTAATGAAGTTAGCTTACCATGTTTACAGTATGATAATTGTGATAGAAATGTGAATTTTAGGCACAGAATATTTTATACAATTGAACAAGGCAGTAGATTATACAAGCTTGGACAGAAAGTTAATAATGACACCAATTTTTTTTTTAATGGAATTGTTTAGTACTGTTTTACCATTTGTTTACTGTAAAAAGTGTTTATACTGTTTATACTTTCAATTAACAAATTGAAGTCTTGTGAAAGGTTGACAGGATAACTGGCATTAACTGTCAAAATAATTTCAAACTATTGAAGTTAGCTTACAGAATAAACATGTCAATCAACCCATATGATTTTTGCTGTAATATTTTTGTTTTGAAAAGTCACTGTGACTGATAGAAAAGTGATGGTTTTAGCAACATTTTAACCTGTCTGAATGCTAATAATCATTTTGCGTCGGGGGGCGAAGCCTGAACCCCCCACCAGGACTTTGTCCTGGACCTACCGGGGCCTGCGGCCCCTGGACCCTGGCTACTAGGTTTTTCTGATTTCAAAAGTTGGCAGGTATGAGGTAATCCAACGGCTCATTTTTTAAACATTTGTAGCAAAGCCTCTTTTTTTGTCAAAGCTGTCAACCGTGAAAAGGGTTCATCTAGCTAGGGGCGGGTCAGAACTTGCAGCTTGTTTTGGTCTGAATGAATGTGGGCGGCACAGCTTTGGATGCATCGTCGAGTGCAGATCCACTGAGCTTTCAGCAGAAGTTGATGAACCCAACCGAGACCATACATACACACTCATATATATATATATATACATATATATATATATATATATATATATATATATATATATATATATATATAGTGTATATATATATATTTACATGTGTTTTGTTATCAAGTGTAATTTAGAATTTTTTTTGTTGCATGGGCGTTTTTTATAATGTTCACAAAGTTCAGAGTGCAGGTTATGTGTGACTATGTCTGGGTTTTTCTTTTTGCCCCATGGCTAGGAAAGGTTGTTTGCATAGGGTCATATAAGTAAATTCGCGCATACCTTTCTTTACAACAGTGCTTCTCAAATATTTTTTGTTGCGTAATAAGAAAATAGTTTGCTTCCCCTCTTTCTCCACCATGACTATAAATAGTACAATTTTTAAATAAAATTGTTCTAACTATACACATACAGTACCTCTGCATAACATTGTAAGTTTATTAATATTAAAGGAAACAACACACTGGTCTTTTATCGTGGTTACAGTGAACTTCATTATATTCTGCTACAGCATAAAAACATGTTCCCCGAGGTCACACCCTGGCATCACACCACGCCCCCCCCCAAATATTTCAGAAGGACTGAGTGTAATTAAAGCACATTGACCTGTATTACCCATGTTGTCCGCAAGACGACAACTTCAAAATTGTCAGACTGTCAAAATGAAAGCAATTTCCCTGTGGGTAAGTTGACATCTCACTGGCTAAGTAGGGCCGTTGTTTGGACACCTCTGTTCTATTGTACAACATGTATAAATAACAAAAATATGCTAATATAGTCTTTAGGGATGTACAAATAAACAGTATTACGGTATGTATAATTCACGGTAATGATGACTGCTGTAAAACTCCACGGTTAGAATGACATTTTTTAATAAAAAAACGGAAAACCATGATAGATATTTGCTCTTTGATAAACTCACGGACTGACTGGTGTCAGTTCGCTAGCTTTAATGCTAACATGAAAACAAGAGAAATTAAAGCTGCAAGCAGCATTGGTCGGGCCCGCGTATTTGGCAGGTGCTAGTCCTAAGTGTCCCAATACTTTTGTCTACTTTTAGTCTGAAGTGTCCCAAGACTTTTGTCTAGTGTACCTACCTTGTCTGCATTGTGTGGGCATGTTGGTGCTGCCTGCTTTTGAGCAGCCATCTTAAAAAAACAGCAGCGCAGCAGCATCAGTGCAGCGGGTCTTTGAAGGGTCATAAAATCGAAACCGGAGCAGGTATTAAAAAGCTGTTCTATACTTTTATACACAAGGGTTCAATCTCTCTCCTGTGTTAGTTTGAAGCCTAAACGACAAACGCGCTCAGAGGAGATAGATTTTGAAGGAAGGTGACCGGTTTTTACAAAAATGTTGTTTAGAAGGGGGAATAGCAAACTTCCTGTTGATTTTTGCTGGGGGTTGTAAATTTATGAAATGTAGGTCTAAGTGAGACCTACATTGAGGTTTTTGTTTCATGTCTCTCCGACCTTCTCAGTGGGAGTTACAGGCAGTTTAGTCATTTTTTTCATCCGAGGAGCAGTTTTTTCTCCGTTTTATTAAAAAATTGCTCTAGAGCGCAATTTTTAAATTTGGGGTTAGGTTTTTTTATTAGATCGCAATTTCTCTTAGTCCTGATGTGTGTGTGTTCAGTTTGGTGAGTTTTGAAGCATGTTAAGAGGGTCAAATTAGAGCTCAAAGAGGCAAAAGTGACTGATTTTACTAAAATTTAGTGTTGAAGGGGGAATAGCAAACTTCCTGTAGATTTTTGGCCGAGGAAATAAATTAATAAAATTTAGGTCTAAGTGAGACCTACATAGAGGTCTTTGTTTCATGTCTCTACGACATTCGTACTGGGAGTTAGAAAAAGTTTACTTTGTAGGGGGCGCTAGAGTGCAATTTTGAGTTTTGGGGTTTGGTATTTTTACCAAAGAGTTTTGTTCGAGTTTATTTATGTGTGCGTCAAATTTGGTGAGTTTTGAAGCATGTTAAGGGGGTCAAAGTACAGCGCAAAGCTGCGGAACAATAATAAAGAATAATAATAAAACCTTACAAATACAATAGGTCCTTATGTCCCATTGCATAAGGACTCCCTTTGGGAGTCCTTTTGCAATGGGCCATTGCGGGCCCTAATAACAAAAATATGCTAATATAGTCTTTAGGGATGTACAAATAAACAGTATTATGTATAATTCACAGTAATGATGACTGCTGTAAAACTCCACGGTTAGAATGACATTTTTTCATAAAAAAACGGAAAACCATGATAGATATTTGCTCTTTGATAAACTCACGGACTGACTGGTGTCAGCTCGCTAGCTTTAATGCTAACATGAAAACAAGAGAAATTAAAGCTGCAAGCAGCATTGGTCGGGCCCGCGTATTTGGCAGGTGCTAGTCCTAAGTGTCCTAATACTTTTGTCTACTTTTAGTCTGAAGTGTCCCAAGACTTTTGTCTAGTGTACCTACCTTGTCTGCATTGTGTGGGCATGTTGGTGCTGCCTGCTTTTGAGCAGCCATCTTAAAAAAACAGCAGCACAGCAGCATCAGTGCAGCGGGTCTTTGAAGGGTCATAAAATCAAAACCGGAGCAGGTATTAAAAAGCTGTTCTATACTTTTATACACAAGGCTTCAATCTCTCTCCTGTGTTAGTTTGAAGCCTAAACGACAAATGCGCTCAGAGGAGATAGATTTTGAAGGAAGGTGACCGGTTTTTACAAAAATGTTGTTTTGAAGGGGGAATAGCAAACTTCCTGTTGATTTTTGCTGGGGGTTGTCAATTTATGAAATGTAGGTCTAAGTGAGACCTACATTGAAGTTTTTGTTTCATGTCTCTGCGACCTTCCCAGTGGGAGTTACAGGCAGTTTTGTCATTTTTTTCTTCCGAGGAGCAGTTTTTTCTCCGTTTTATTAAAAAATTGCTCTAGAGCGCAATTTTTAAATTTGGGGTTAGGTTTTTTTATTAGATCGCAATTTCTGCTAGTCCTGATGTGTGTGTTCAGTTCGGTGAGTTTTGAAGCATGTTAAGGGGGTCAAATTACAGCTCAAAGAGGCAAAAGTGACTGTTTTTAGTACTTTTTTGTCTTGAAGGGGGAATTGCCAACTTCCTGTTGATTTTAGCCCAAGGATATACAATTATGAAAACTAGGTCTAAGTCAGACCTACATAGAGGATTTTGTTTCATGTCTTTCCGACCTTCCTAGTAGGAGTTACAGGCAGTCTGTTTTATTTTTTTCCTAGGGGGCGCTAGAGAGCAATTTTGAGTTTTGGGGTTTTTTTTTTTTTATTAAAAGGCAATTTTCGCAGGTCCTGATGTGTGGGTCAAATATGGTGAGTTTTGAAGCATGTTAAGTGGGTCAAATTAGTGCTCAAAGAGGCGGCAGAAGAATAAGAAAGAAAGAATAAAACCTTACAAATTCAATAGGTCCTTATGTCCCATTGCATAAGGACTCCCACAGGGAGTCCTTATGCAATGGGCCATGCGGGCCCTAATTAACGTCTTCCCATATTTAGGAACAACACACCCCAATTTAAACTTAAATACTCACATTACTGTCTGGGCAATGAAGCTATACGATTGAACCTGCAAGCTGTGCTCTTTTACAACAAAGTCACCATTCTATACTCAGAAGAATACGAGACAGCTATGTTTTTATGGTGCGTTCAAGGACCGCTGAACAGAGTAGGACGCCACAATATCCGCCAGAAATATAAGACAATTTAGAAATAAAATCTTAAAGTGCTACAGTACAAAGCAATATTTAAATCAATAAAAGCTTAGCTATCTAACCAAATTAAATACTTGGAACACTATTAGTGAAACATAACAAACATGGAACATGCAAAATAGTGGGTTTTCTGACCATGTGTCTTTTAGTTATTTAAAAGAAATGACTCAGTCAAAAGATGATAGTGTGTATAAGTACTTTTGTTTTTGTCCTGTCCAATCATATAGTGGATGTAGATGCCCATATTTGCTGTCCAGATGCACTTCACAAAAGAGAAGTGTGGGATACTTCCCTTGTTGCCTTATTTGTATCTGCTTTTATTAAATGGATTTATATTATTCTTTTGCGTACTTTTTGAGCACGTTCAACATTACCACAAAAGTAATTGTAAGTGTGATCATTTTAGTCACAATAATAGTGATATGAAATTTAAAAAAATATATTTTATTTATTTTACATCCCTAATAGCCTTATTTACTCTAAAGAGTTTGCTCACCTGAAAGATTCCTTCAAAAGGGTTGCACAGTAAAACATTTAAAACTATGATTCCTTAAAATAGCACCAGGTAGCCCAACTTAATGTGGATGCACAGCTTGGCAGAACACCCAAACATCAAAAGCAATCTTTTCAAGGCCTCTCATTTCAAAAAGTTGATTTTTTTCACGTTTGTTCCTCATAAACACGCTCTAGGGGCAAATATTACCGTTAAAACATCCTTAAATAGTACATTTTGCTTTCAGGGCTATCTTTAACTTGAACCTTTTTATAGTTCATTTAACTATATGCAATACCTGCTCATAACCACACGGTGGTGCTCTGCCTCCATTGTTGTGTTCTGCCAACTTCTTGTTTCCCCTACTCAGAATCAGAATCAGAAATACTTTATTAATCCCCGAGGGGAAATTAAAATGTT
>NC_084583.2:18775000-18822500 GCF_033978685.3 Nerophis lumbriciformis | reverse complement strand
GTCACCACCGCACCGACACCCCGCCTCGTCCGCCTTCGCCGCGGCCGGCGTCACGCGCAGCAGGTAAGCAGCTTACCTGCCCGCCACCCCTGTGGCCGGGGGCTCGTAACAGGGGTCACTCCGCGCGCTCCGCCCGCGCAGCTTACCTGCCCGCCACCCCTGTTGCCGGGGGCGCGTAACAGGGGTCACTCCGCGCGCAGTGCGCTCACGAAAGGGGTGGGGCTCACCCTGGTTGATATAGACAGCAGGACGGTGGCCATGGAAGTCGGAACCCGCTAAGGAGTGTGTAACAACCCACCTGCCGAATCAACTAGCCCTGAAAATGGATGGCGCTGGAGCGTCGGGCCCATACCCGGCCGTCACCGGCAGCAAGACGCGCTTGGAGGTGCGCTCAGCGCGGCTCTCATATGATTGCGCACTGGTGTGCGTCTGGGTCGTGACAGCGTGGCACGCGAATGTCTGTGCTGCATTGGATCAGTCTCCTTTCTTTAACAGGCAAAAGCTTTATAACCTCACTAATGCCTTGCATCGTCTATATTAGATATATAACAACGGGCGGGTGCGGTTCTGATCAAATGTTACATCGGGTGGATGGCGGATGGTTGACGACTTTCTGATGCGGTTGCGGATGAAATAATTGCCTATCCGCGCATCTCTAATACATATATATTAAGATTATTTTAGACTCTCTGGTTGGTCATTGGTCACACTGTCTTGCTGATATTTACCCCCCCAACAGCTGCCCTCTCAGATGGGCTCTCTGCTGACCTCCAGCCTGGCTCTGCACTACCTGGACTGCGTGCAGGAAGAGTTGGCCCTCCTCCGCCTCAACTTCTGGCTGGGCTGTGCTCTCCAAGAAGGTAGGGTTGCTGTTCAGCTCACCTGCAGCTGAACCCATGACTTGAGTTGGCGTGCAGCTCGGAGAGCGAACACGCGCTTCATGGTGGCGTTTTCAATTTTACACCTTTTGCTCTCCGCTCGCAGAATTTTTGTTTTGTCGAGACGTAGGAGCGCTGCAAAATTCAGACGAGGCTCTGCAGTTTTTGAACAAGCTGCTGTCGGCACAACAATTTCTCCAGGTGAGCCTCTTCTTCCATGCACTTCCTGTCTTCTTCCTTTTGACACCTTCATTTAATGACCAGTCATGATGTCTCCCCCAGGAAGGGTTTTCTAGCTCTGAGGCTTTTCTCTACAAATTCCTCAATGTTTGGGACGGATGCCTACTGCGGTCACAGATCTTCGGCCTGCTGAGCAACATTCCTGTGGTCCCGAGCATCAGTAGGTTTTGGCTCTAACATTTGAACCTTTCTAGCCGTCATTAAGTGTAAAAAATAATCCACTAAATTATAGAAGAAAAAATTAATTTCCTTATATTAGCAGACTATAAGCCGCAGACATATACGTTGTCAAATAAGTTATTTACACAGAAAGATTTTGTAAATGTTCATACCTGCCAACTACTCCGGTTTTCCCGTAATTAGTACGGTTTTCATCAACCTATTCCGGGTTACGGTTGCAGTGATAAAAAATACGGTTTTTCATTAATTAAAAAAAAATATTTTTTTAAAATGCGCGAGGCTATTTATAGCACCGCTGCCAAGCACGAGGCACCAGTTGCCATTGTTTCCAAACGAGCGAACGATCATGGAATCAGCCGGAGAAAAATCGCAAACGAGTCTTAAACCGAAAAGAAAACTGCAGTCATTCCGTGAAGAATATTCAAAAGCCTATCCGGGAATAATTATCCGTTCCAAAAAGGGTGAAAACTACGCGAATTGCACCTTGTGCAGACAAGATTTTTCGATCGGACACGGAGGAATTAGCGATGTAAAAGACCACGTTGGGACAAAAAAAACACAAGTCTAATGCCGTTGCTAGCGATACAAGTGGAAAACTTTCAACGTAAATTTGGATTTTAGCCACAAAAAGGTAATGACACCAATGTTATCTATTGGAATTGTTTAGTACTGTTATACTGTTAAAAGTGTTTATGCTATTTATGCTTTCAAGTCCAAGTTGAAGAAATCTTGTTAAATGTTGACAGCATAACTACCAAAATACAGAAGTATGTCCTTAATATTTTTGCAGTGCTATTTCTGTTGAAAAGTTAAAATGATTACATTAAAGATGTGATGTGCCACTTTTCAAGTGTCTGATGGCTTAAATTAATTTTCATTAATTTTTCATATTTTGAATTCTTTTGAAAGGCTTCCAAAAAACTACATTTGAATTGTAATTCCATGCTATTGACAGGACTATTAATTTTAATGAAGTTAGCTTACCATGTTTACAGTATGATAATTGTGATAGAAATGTGAATTTTAGGCACAGAATATTTTTTACAATTGAACAAGGCAGTAGATTATACAATCTTGGACAGAAAGTTAATAATGACACCAATTTTTTTTTTAATGGAATTGTTTAGTACTGTTTTACCATTTGTTTACTGTAAAAAGTGTTTATACTGTTTATACTTTCAATTAACAAATTGAAGTCTTGTGAAAGGTTGACAGGATAACTGGCATTAACTGTCAAAATAATTTCAAACTATTGAAGTTAGCTTACAGAATAAACATGTCAATCAACCCATATGATTTTTGTTGTAATATTTTTGTTTTGAAAAGTCACTGTGACTGATAGAAAAGTGATGGTTTTAGCAACATTTTAACCTGTCTGAATGCTAATAATCATTTTGCGTCGGGGGGCGAAGCCTGAAACCCCACCAGGACTTTGTCCTGGACCTACCGGGGCCTGCGGCCCCTGGACCCTAGCTACTAGGTTTTTCTGATTTCAAAAGTTGGCAGGTATGAATGTTTATTTACATACCGTATTTTCCGCACTATTAGCCGCACCTAAAAACCACAAATTTACTCAAAAGCTGACAGTGCGGCTTATAACCCGGTGCGCTTTATATATGGATTAATATTAAGATTCATTTTCATAAAGTTTAGGTCTCGCAACTACGGTAAACAGCCGCCATCTTTTTTCCCCGTAGAAGAGGAAGTGCTTCTTCTTCTACGGCAAGCAACCGCCAAGGTAAGCACCCGCCCCCATAGAAGAGGAAGCGCTTCTTCTTCTACTGTAAGCAACCACCCGCCCCCGTAGAAGAAGAAGAAGCGCGCGGATATTACGTTTCATTTCCTTTGTGTGTTTACATCTGTAAAGACCACAAAATGGCTCCTACTAAGCGACAGGTTTCCGGTTCATGAAAAGACGCAATCTCTCCATCCGCACACGGACTACTATTTCACAGCAACTGCCTAAAGACTTTCAAGAAAAGCTGGCTACTTTCCGTGCATATTGTAAAAACAAGATAGCTGAAAAAAAGATCCGGCCAGAGAACATTATCAACATGGACGAGGTTCCACTGACTTTTGATATTCCTGTGAACCGCACTGTGGATACAACGGGAGCACGTACGGTGAATATTCGCACCACAGGGAATGAGAAGTCATCCTTCACTGTGGTTCTAGCTTGCCATGCTAATGGCCAGAAACTTCCACCCATGGTGATATTCAAAAGGAAGACCTTGCCAAAAGAGACCTTTCCAGCCGGCGTCATCATAAAAGCTAACTCGAAGGGATGGATGGATGAAGAAAAGATGAGCGAGTGGTTAAGGTAAGTTTACGCGAAGAGGCCGGGTGGCTTTTTTCACGCAGCGCCGTCCATGTTGATATACGACTCCATGCGCGCCCACATCACGCTGGTTTTTAATATATTATTAAAGTTTGACTGACCTATTTGACTGTTTTTTTGACATTCCCTTTAGCGCAGTTAGATGCGGCTTATAACACCGGGCGGCTTATAGGTGGACAAAGTTTTGAAATATGCCGTTCACTGAAGGCGCGGCTTATAACCCAGGGCGGCTTATGGTGCGGAAAATACGGTACTTAAATTGTATCCAAACGGTGTGTGTAAAAATAAGTCAAATCTAAAACCACTAAGTTAAATAAATGTTTCGTGGCTAAAGTGCGAAAAGAAAAATTGCGGGTGTGTATGTGCTGCATTGTTGAACAAACCATTCTGCACAATGTCAACCATATTTCAATGTCGTCTTCTTCAGATATCAAACGGCTTCTCTTTGAGCCCCTCATGCAGCTCTACTTCACGTCCTCAATATTTTTTAAGGTAAGCCTCTTTTGTTTTTGTATACTCCTGGATGTTAGAGCCCCATTGAATAGCACTCATAATGTGTGTGTGTGTGCAGTGTGGGATGTTGGAATGTCTAAACAGTATGCTGACAAAGTGGCTGACTTGGCACTCGGTGTACGTTCTGGAGGACGACTTGGACATCAGTCTCAACAGCCACACCTTCATGTAATTATATCTTTACATATATTTAGCAATATGCTACAAATGAGGGACATGCAGTAGAAAATGGATGGCTGCATGAATGGAAAGAAAATACAAAAACCTGTTTAGATGTACAAAGATGGTGTCAATAATGCAGTGGAGAACTGGGGTGACCAAATTGTGACCTGCAGCTCGTTTTCTGTTAGCACTTGTTCAGACACCCCTGGTGTCGGCTTTACAGCAGGGGTGTCCAAACCTCTTGAATTGGTGGGTGCCTTCGGCTAAAACATTTGGCTGTGGTCCAAAAGCCGACTGCGTGTATAATATAATGGTTATATGATTAATAATTAATATAATTTGATATTAAAAGTATGGGAAAATTTGACTCCTACCTTTACTTCTTTGACGACTTCTTTAAAGTTTTGTAATCAATCAGAAATATCAAGCAGCTAAAATGCTTCAAACATGGTTTCCCACCATGCAGTATAATGCATTTAAATGGGTGTAACTTAGAATTTGTTATGGTGCTTGGCAGAGGTGGGTAGAGTAGCCAGAAATTGTACTCAAGTAAGAGTACTGTTACTTTAGAGATTTATTACTCAAGTAAAAGTAATGAGTAGTCACCCAAATATTTACTTGAGTAAAAGTAAAAAGTATGTTGTGAAAAAACTACTCAAGTACTGAGTAACTGATGAGTAACATACACACACATATCATATATATATATATTTATATATATACATATATACACATACACTGATATATACAGTATATCATTTATATTTATTTATTTTGCCGTTTTTGTTTACATGTTAAAGGTGTTTTAATGAATATACATGCATGTTTAACACATATAGATTCCTTTCTTTCATGTTGACAAGAATATAAGTTGGTGTATTACCTGATTCTGATGACTTGCATTGATTGTAATCAGACAGCAGTGCTTAACGTCCACGTTTTCAAATGCAGGAGAAAAAAAGTTCCTCTTTTCTGTCTAATACCACATTAAAGTGGTTGGTTTTTGGTATCTTATTTGTCCAGCTTCCATATTCGTTTTCACACACTTTACAAGAAATACATTGGCGGCAAATTCCGTAGCTTGCTAGCTTGTTTGCGCTGACTTTCGGAGACTCTTATTTTGAAAGCGCAGGCGCGATGGAGCGGCACTTTTATTGTGAAGACAGGAACTGTGCAGTCAGTCTTTAGGCTTGTGACGGGATGTACGTTTGAAATAAAAAAGTGTCTTTTTTTCCTTCACACTTTTGATTGATTGATTGAAACTTGTATTAGTAGATTGCACAGTACAGTACATATTCCGTACAATTGACCACTAAATGGTAACACCCCAATAAGTTTTTCAACTTGTTTAAGTCAGGTCATGTGACCGCCTGGCTCTGTTTGATTGGTCCAACGTCACCAGTGACTGCATCTGATTGGTGGAACGGAGTCAAACGTCACTAGTGACTGCATTTTATTGGTGGAACGGAGTGAAACGTCACCAGTAACGCAGGCACTTTGAAGGTCTGTCTGACAGACCAAAACAAACAAAGCGTGCATTAACAGATCGATAAAAATTAGTAGCGAGTAGCGAGCTGAATGTAGATAAAAGTAGCGGAGTAAAAGTAGCGTTTCTTCTCTATAAATATACTCAAGTAAAAGTAAGTTGCATTAAAACTACTCTTAGAAGTACAATTTATCCCAAAAGTTACTCAAGTCAACTTCAACTTTATTTATAAAGCACATTTTAAAAAAAATTTACCACAGGGGTAGCCAAAGTGCTGTACAATGAACAGGTTAAAAGATAAAACGAGTACCGAGCAAACACAACACAACACAAACAGAACACGATAAAAAATAAATAATTAAAATAGAATTCATAAAAACATAAAAACAGGATCACAGCAGGTGTATTATGGGGCGCCATTGCAGGATGGATATCACTCAGTGTTAAAAGCCATGGAATAAAAGTATGTTTTTAAGAGAGATTTAAAAACAGGAAGAGAGGAGGCTTGTCTAACACTCAGGGGTAGGTCGTTCCAGAGCTTGGGAGCAGCAACGGCGAAAGCTCTGTCACCTCTAAGCTTCAGCCTTGTGTCAGGGACCGTCAACAGCAGCTGATCGGCTGATCTTAAGGATCGGGTGGGGCAGTAAGGCTGAAGGAGGTCGGAGAGATAGGTTGGCGCGAGGTTGTTTAGACATTTAAAAACAAATAAAAGGAGTTTAAAATTG
This sequence comes from Nerophis lumbriciformis, assembly GCF_033978685.3. NCBI lineage: Eukaryota > Metazoa > Chordata > Actinopteri > Syngnathiformes > Syngnathidae > Nerophis > Nerophis lumbriciformis. The sequence goes on along the minus strand of NC_084583.2, from coordinate 18,815,978 downwards.
ATTCGGTAACGCACAGGGAGCCAGTGAAGGGACGCTAAAATAGGGGTGATGTGCTCACGTCTGCGGGTCTGTGTTAGCAGACAAGCAGCAGAGTTCTGCACGAGCTGCGGGCGAGGGAGGCCTGGCTAATGCCTACATACAGGGCATTGCAGTAATCAAGACAAGTCGAGATAAAGGCGTGGATTAATTTCTCAAGATCATGTCTTGATAGAAGCGGTTTCACTTTCGCTATTTGGCGTAATTGATAAAAGCTTTTTTGAACGACGCTGCTGATTTGTTTTTCGAATTTAAAATCTGAGTCAAACTTTACCCCCAGGTTTGTGACAGAGTCGCTGAGATACGGGGTCAGAGTGCCAAGGTCAACGTTGGGGGAGGGAGAGCGACTTGGACCGAACAACATAACTTCTGTTTTATCTTCATTTAGGCTCAGGAAGTTAGCTGAAAGCCAGACTTTGATGTCGTGCAGGCAGTCAATAAGACGTTGAACCGTGTTATTTTGTGCCATGGGAAAATAAATCTGGCAATCATCGGCATAAAATGAAATTAAAAGTAGATGTAACGGAGTAAATGTAGCGCGTTACTACCCACCTCTGGTGCTTGGACAGTTTTTATATTATCCACAAAGTTCAGCGAGCAGGTCGTGTTAGGCGTGAACATTTGTGTTGGTTGCTGTTTTTTTTTTTTTTGCACCATGACTAGGGAAGGTTGTTTGGATTGGGTCAAATAAGTAAATTATGTGCTGTTCCCACTTCAGGATCACAATTCATGGTCATTGACCTGATTTACTCACGTTGTCCACAAAATGGCGTTAAATTTGCACTAATCAGATACTGTAAATAAATTGTAAAACACTCGCTAGATTCCTTAATAAAACGCATGACGTCTCGCGGGCCAAACTGAAGACCCTGGCGAAGCGCACTTGGCCCACGGGCCATATTTTGGACACACCTGGTTTGGAGTACCTTTCAACCTGCAGATTTGATGCTTTGGGTTTTTAACAGATTTTTGTCCAAGCTGTCCGCTGTAAAGCAGTAGTGGTCTTAGAGTCCCTCCTTCTAACTGTTGTGCTCTTCCTAAAATCAAGTACTTTGTGTGCGACCCCAATTCCAGAAACATGAGTCTGTCTGGCTACAAGGACTCGGTGAAGGAACTGGTGCACTTTGTGGGCCGCCTGGCGACAGTGGGCCTGCAGGTCGAGAGCTGTCACTCCCTCCTGCTCAACTTCATCCTGGACTTCTATGAGACGGTAAAGCCAGAGCATCACTTGATGTAAACATGTGCTCTTTTCTTTTCTTCTGCTTTGACAGCAGAGAGCAGTCTCAATGACAAATGCGTTCAGCCTCAGAGAGCAACAAAAGTCAAGCATGGTGGTGTAGTAGTCCAAAAACATGCATGTTAGGTTATTTGGAGACGACTATCCAGAGAGAGATAGTCTCGTTGTGCCTGTACCTGTCAAGGTGAACTAGTATAGTCACCCTAATGAGGATGCTGGAAATGTATGTATGGAAACTGCAAACTGGCACATTCAGTGAGGAAAAGTCAGTCCCCAACTTTTGTCTTGTTTTTACTTTGTGAGCAATAATGAAGAGGACAATATGGACTTGTAGAAAGCAGTTGATGAATATTTACGAGCATGACCTTTTGCATCAACCATCTTTTTGCAGGCCTCATTCAAAATAAATTGGATACAAGACAATAACTGGGCCATTTCACCAAATGGTTGCCATTTGCTTGTCTTCTTTCCTTCCAACTTAGAATGTGATAATGCACATATTGAACTACTCCAAATGTGTATTGGCCCATACCTTATTTTACAAGGTACTTTGAGTACCACAGCCACATGCATTCACGCTACTGGCACTTTGACACAAAGTTTGGTTTTAATCCAAACAAACAACATCAGAAAGTAACAGCACTGTCCTGAGATTTGAACCCTGCAGAAAAATAATTACTTTTGTCCTTTCCATGGCCTGTAGAAGATGTGAATGATGCAGCTCTCTGTGGACCATGTGACTTATGAAATACTTATTTTATACATTTTTCACAGGAGCTAATGTGTTGGAGTAACAGGACTGAATACAAACCCAGTGTAAATTAAAGCTGCAAGCAGCATTGGTCGGGCCCGTGTATTTGGCAGGTGCTAGTCCCAAGTGTCCCAATACTTTTGTCAAGTTTTAGTCCCAAGTGTCCCAATACTTTTGTCCAGTGTAAGTGTCCCAATACTTTTGTCCAGTGGTAGTCCTAAGTTTCCCAATACTGTTGTCTACTTTTAGTTGTAAGTGTCCCAATACTTTTGTCAAGTTGTAGTCCCAAGTGTCCCAACACTTTTGTCCAGTTTTCGGCTTAAGTGTCCCAATACTTTTGTCCAGTGATAGTCATAAGTGTCCCAATACTTTTGTCTAGTGTACCTACCTAGTCTGCATTGTGTGGGCACGCTGGTGCATCCTGCTTTTAAGCAGCCATCTTAAAAAAACAGCAGCGCAGCAGCATCAGCGCAGCGGTTCTTTGAAGGGTCATAAAATCAAAACCGGAGCAGGTATCAAAACTCTTTCGCCAACTTTTAATCAGAAGGGTTCAATCTCTCTCCTGTGTTAGTTTGAAGCCGAAACAACAAACGCGCTCAGAGGAGATAATGTTTGAAGAAAGGTGACCGGTTTTTACAAAAATGTTGTGTTGAAGGGGGAATAGCAAACTTCCTGTAGATTTTTGCTGGGGGTTGTCAATTTATGAAATGTAGGTCTAAGTGAAACCTACGGAGAGGATTTTGTTTCATGTCTCTCCGACATTCCCAGTGGGAGTTACAGGCAGTTGTGTAATTTTTTTCTTCCGAGGAGCAGTTTTTTCTCCGTTTTATTAAAAAATTGCGGTTAGGTTTTGTTATTAGATCACAATTTTTGCTAGTCCTGATGTGTGTGTTCAGTTTGGTGAGTTTTGAAGCATGTTAAGGGGGTCAAATTACAGCTGAAAGAGGCAAAAGTGTCTGTTTTTAGTATTTTTTTGTCTTGAAGGGGGAATTGCCAACTTTCTGTTGATTTTAGCCCGAGAATGTACAATTATGAAAGGTAGGTGTAAGTCAGACCTACATAGAGGTTTTTGTTTCATGTCTCTCCGACCTTCCTAGTGGGAGTTACAGGCAGTCGAGGTTTTTTTTTTCCTAGGGGGCGCTAGAGCGCAATTTTGATTTTTGCGGTTCGTTTTTTTTATTAAAAGACAATTTTCGCAGGTCCTGATGTGTGGGTCAAATATGGTGAGTTTTGAAGCATGTTAAGTGGGTCAAATTAGTGCTCAAAGAGGCGGCGGAAGAAAAAGAATAAAGAATAAAACCTTACAAATACAATAGGTCCTTATGTCCCATTGCATAAGGACTCCCTTTGGGAGTCCTTATACAATGGGCCATGCGGGCCCTAATTACAACTCAAATGTTAATTTGTGTGTGAAGAAAATAAAGTATGCAGTATCAATCCAATATTGATATCAACCTGACATCAAATTAGTATTGGATTATATCTAAAATTCTGCTGTAATACAAGCAGTCCTGTGGTGCGTTAAAGTTAAAGTTAAAGTACCAATGATTGTCACACACACACTAGGTGTGGCGAGATTATTCTCTGCATTTGTCACTTGTGCCAAGTACACTTGCCAGTTAACAGCCTATAAGCACAGTTTTTTCTTGTATTTCAAAGGTAAACAGTGGCAGTTATGGGTTACTCCTATACAACAGACTTAGACAAACTTTAATGATCCACATGGGAAATTGTTCAAAGCTAAGTAAAAGCTAAGCACACAAGCTAGACGTACGTAGTAAGTAGGGCTGGGTATCGGTTAAAAATGTTCAATACCATCCATCCATCCATCCATCTTCTTCCGCTTATCCGAGGTCGGGTCGCGGGGGCAGCAGCTTAAGCAGGGAAGCCCAGACTTCCCTCTCCCCAGCCACTTCGTCCAGCTCCTCCCGGGGGATCCCGAGGCGTTCCCAGGCCAGCCGGGAGAGATAGTCTTCCCAGCGTGTCCTGGGTCTTCCCCGTGGCTTCCTACCGGTCGGACGTGCCCGAAACACCTTCCTAGGGAGGCGTTCGGGTGGCATCCTGACCAGATGCCCGAACCACCTCATCTGGCTCCTCTCCATGTGGAGGAGCAGCGGCTTTACTTTGAACTCCCCCCGAATGACAGAGCTTCTCACCCTATCTCTAAGGGAGAGCCCCGCCACTCGGCGGAGGAAACTCATTTCGGCCGCTTGTACCCGTGATCTTATCCTTTCGGTCATGACCCAAAGCTCATGACCATAGGTGAGGATGGGAACGTAGATCGACCGGTAAATTGAGAGCTTTGCCTTCCGGCTCAGCTCCTTCTTCACCACAACGGATCGATACAGCGTCCGCATTACTGAAGACGCCGCACCGATCCGCCTGTCGATCTCACGATCCACTCTTCCCCCACTCGTGAACAAGATTCCGAGGTACTTGAACTCCTCCACTTGGGGCAAGATCTCCTCCCCAACCCGGAGATGGCACTCCACCCTTTTCCGGGAGAGAACCATGGACTCGGACTTGGAGGTGCTGATTCCCATCCCAGTCGCTTCACACTCGGCTGCGAACCGATCCAGTGAGAGCTGAAGATCTTGGCCGGAGGAAGCCATCAGGACCACATCATCTGCAAATAGCAGAGACCTAATCCTGCAGCCACCAAACCAGTTCAATACCAGTACCCTTAATACGTTACTGATACCAACTGAGTACTTCATTCGATATTGATCTTGTGAACAGAATGCAAATGTACATAAGTAATTAAGCTGCTACAGAAGCTAAAACCGGTAACCTAACTACTGAACAAAACATTGACAGATGTGACTGAGCAGGGCGCTAACTTGCTAATTCAGTAAAATTAGCGCGACAGCTAAGCTAGCGTTAGCTCACATGGCTAGGACATGCCCAAAACGATTTACTTGACAATACATGTTTTAACACACAAAGGATGAGTACTGTTAACATAGTAACCATCTATATATTACCTGAACTTATCAACGGTTGAGCAGTGTCCTGTTGAGATGACGACGACGATGTAGAAACCGGCTTTTTAAACACAGTACAGTTCTCCACCCTTAAGTTTGCTCCGTGCTTGATGAGGTGTTTAATCATATTGCTAGTCTTCCACAAAATCATCTTGCCGCATTGTATGCATTTATTTGTACCTGGCGCCACAGGAGTGGAGTACAAACATACCTTTGACCGTTTTGCTGCCGGCATCTGGGAATGATGACCAGCCAATTCTGCACTGCTTCAACCGGCTATTGTTGTGGTGGTGGACCAACCACGTGAATCGAAGAACGCTTGCAGTGATTGGCTGCGAGCAAAACCATAGAAACTGTCATTTTTTCTTGATCTGGGTACAAAATGAACCGATTGCAGGTATCCTTTGACAGACACAGTTTTGATACTACTTGTATCGGGTTGTTTCGGGCGATACCGGAAAGGTATCGAGTACCAATACCCTGCCCTAGTAGTAAGTGTCCTTAATTGAACAATATTGCAGTCTAAAACATTAAGAATGATTAAATAATTATAGTTGCATATTACTTACAGATACTAAGGCATAAGTGTATTAGAAAGTAACCAGTAACAAACGTGTCATAACCTACTGAATATTGTGATCCCTGGATGTCGCTACAAACGTAATTTCCACACCACATCCATTTAAAGATATCTATGTTGGGCTGTAGTTCTGAAAGACTTGGATATTTCATGTTAGTCAAATTTGAAGATGCTATTGTACTGTTTAAGGTAGTGTAAAGGACTCTTTTAAATTGTATGTATTGAACCTTCTCCTCCAGGTGTGTGACATGTTCCTGAAGTACGGACTCCCGCTCATCGTGATGCCGCCACCCGGGGTTTTCTACCCGGCTCTGCTAGCCACCGACCCAGTCAGCGTAGACCGGCTGGCCTTCATCATGCACAGGTACAGCCTGATGTAGTGTACGGGTACATGCTCATGTATCATTTATGATCAGAAGTGGAGCCCTCCCTTCCCTTTTTCATCATCAGTTTGAGCATTGTAGCTGTTAGTTTGCCCAAGTTCAATAGGGGGGAATGACAAGTCTTAAGAACCTCCATCATGCAGTGTTTGTATATCTCATCAGGTACAAGGTGAACCTGAAGTCGGCTAAAAGTCAAGAGACACTCGCAGCGGTAATGCCAACTATCACTCACTGCATCACAAGCACAATCATGCATTAGTATGCTCATTTCTTTGGTCTTTGTCATGACTCCTACAATGTATGTTGACCACTACTATGGCCCCTTAAACCTCCTTATGCTGTTCAAGGAGCCATGTAATGGAAATAGAAGAAGCAGGAATACATGGACACAACAAACAGCAGCTGCTCTTTTTGTTGATCTCCACAACAGCCCTATCACATCAGCCGCCACACCTTCCGCGAGTTCAACAACTACTTGGTGGACACGGTCAACTGCCTGTGGAACTCCAATATGTTCCCAGGGGGCACGGGCGTGCAGCTGGACCAGGAGCTGTTGCTGAGAAGCAAAGTTCCCCAGTACTGGAACAGCTTCGACCTCGTCCATCATCCGGCCTTCATCAACTACGCTGTCGACTTCCACATCAAGGTGTGTGTGTGTGTGTGTGTGTGTGTGTGTGTGTGTGTGTGTGTGTGTGTGTGTGTGTGTGTGTGTGTGTGTGTGTGTGTGTGTGTGTGTGTGTGTGTGTGTGTGTGTGTGTGTGTGTGTGTGTGTGTGTGTGTGTGTGTGTGTGTGTGTGTGTGTGTGTGTGTGCGTGTGCGCACGCGCGTACAACCCTTAGACCAAAGAAGAGGCCGTCAGAGGGCACGCAAGCTACGTGACACGGGAGCATATGAAAATTGAGGTCCCTCTACACTGTATGTCAGTATTAAAGCTGGGCTACCTAAGTTATATATTTGTTTAATAAAACAATCATATTAGCATCATACAGTAGGCTATATCTTAACATCCATCCATCCATCCATCCATCCATCTTCTTCCGCTTATCCGAGGTCGGGTCGCGGGGGCAGCAGCCTAAGCAGGGAAGCCCAGACTTCCCTCTCCACAGCCACTTCGTCCAGCTCCTCCCGGGGGATCCCGAGGCGTTCCCAGGCCAGCCGGGAGACATAGTCTTCTCAACGTGTCCTGGGTCTTCCCCGTGGCCTCCTACCGGTCGGACGTGCCCTAAACACCTCCCGAGGGAGGCGATCGGGTGGCATCCTGACCAGATGCCCGAACCACCTCATCTGGCTCCTCTCGATGTGGAGGAGCAGCGGCTTTACTTTGAGCTCCCCCCGGATGACAGAGCTTCTCACCCTATCTCTAAGGGAGAGCCCCGCCACCCGGCGGAGGAAACTCATTTCGGCCGCTTGTACCCGTGATCTTGTCCTTTCGGTCATAACCCAAAGCTCATGACCATAGGTGAGGATGGGAACGTAGATCGACCGGTAAATTGAGAGCTTTGCCTTCCGGCTCAGCTCCTTCTTCACCACAACGGATCGATACAGCGTCCGCATCACTGAAGATGCCGCACCGATCCGCCTGTCGATCTCACGATCCACTCTTCTCTCACTCGTGAACAAGACTCCGAGGTACTTGAACTCCTCCACTTGGGGCAGAGTCTCCTCCCCAACCCGAAGATGGCATTCCACCCTTTTCCGGGCGAGAACCATGGACTCGGACTTGGAGGTGCTGATTCTCATCCCAGTCGCTTCACACTCGGCTGCGAACCGATCCAGCGAGAGCTGAAGATCCTGGCCAGATGAAGCCATCAGGACCACATCATCTGCAAAAAGCAGAGACCTAATCCTGCAGCCACCAAACCAGATCCCCTCAACGCCTTGACTGCGCCTAGAAATTCTGTCCATAAAAGTTATGAACAGAATCGGTGACAAAGGGCAGCCTTGGCGGAGTCCAACCCTCACTGGAAACGTGTCCGACTTACTGCCGGCAATGCGGACCAAGCTCTGACACTGATCATACAGGGAGCGGACCGCCAAAATCAGACAGTCCGATACCCCATACTCTCTGAGCACTCCCCACAGGACTTCCCGAGGGACACGGTCGAATGCCTTCTCCAAGTCCACAAAACACATGTAGACTGGTTGGGCAAACTCCCATGCACCCTCAAGGACCCTGCCGAGAGTATAGAGCTGGTCCACAGTTCCACGACCAGGACGAAAACCACACTGTTCCTCCTGAATCCGAGGTTCGACTATCCGGCGTAGCCTCCTCTCCAGTACACCTGAATAGACCTTACCGGGAAGGCTGAGGAGTGTGATCCCACGATAGTTAGAGCACACCCTCCGGTTCCCCTTCTTAAAGAGAGGAACCACCACCCCGGTCTGCCAATCCAGAGGTACCGCCCCCGATGTCCACGCGATGCTGCATATATCTTAACATTTCTGAAAAAAATCCTCCATCTGTGCATTATAATGAAGTATTTTAGTAAATAAAACCCCGGAAGACAAAATAACTTGTCTTCCTGGCGGTCAACACCTCTAGACCCAATCTCAGGATTTAGAGAAAGTAGGGGTGAGCAGAGCCCACAAAGGAGCCTCCTCATTGGCTGACACAATATATAGTGAAGCGCATGCACCCTGCAAACTTGTCTTCAGTAAAGATGGCAATACCTGTGCTTGCCTTTAGACTTACACTTCTATTACTACCATGAGCCTCTGCAGCCGCCGCCATCTTGAGATACCAGCACATGTTACAGCACATGCTCCTAAAAGAAACAAAAAGAGGAAATCAGAGGAAGAAAAGAAAGATGCGGTACATCTAAAAAAAACAAAGAAGAGCCAAAACTTGAATAAATGTTCAAGGTTCAAGGTTCAAGGTTCAACTTTATTGTCCCCGCGGGGAAATTTGTCTTGGGCACAGTGCATCATTGCTTTCTTAACATACCCAAAAACAACAGAACAAAAACACAAGCACAGACACAACCACAACCATACAACTAACATTTAAACATCAGAACATGGAGCTTGATAGACATAGGTGGCACTTTGATGTAGGCATAAAATCTACAGTATGGAGATAAAGATAAAGTACCAATGTGCATTGCACTAGAGCTCATGGATAAAGTGCTGTGTGCTAAAGTGCTTAGTTCTAAAGTGCTATGTGCTAAAGTGCTATGTGCTAAAAAAGTGCTAACCTATGTATTAAAATTCTATTGCACATTGTTGGTCAGCTTAATGGAGGCTGGGACAAATGATAATTTAAGGCGGTTAGATTTGCATAGTGGGACCCGGAGTCTTCTCCCTGATGGCAGGGTTCCATATTCAGGAAAGAGTGGGTGTTGTGAGTTGGAAATAATTTTCTTAGCTTTTTTCCTAACTGCCTGCTCATAGATGCTCTGTATAGGCTCATATTCTTGGTTGATCCGGCGTATTCAAGATGGAAGCCATTGCGGGCCAGTCTTGGACTAACAAACAGTTATTTATCCACAATTTCCCTTGTGGATCAATAACGTTTGTCTAAGTCTAAGTTTTACATCCATGAATTTATTAATTGACAATTTTACAGAGCGAAAGGGTTTAAGCGGAAGTTGAGCACTTAATAGTGAAAATATAAAATACTTCCATGTTTGTTCCATCCTTCTATGCAACTTCAGACTGTCAACAACCTACAGCTCTTCTGTGCACTTCCAGAGAGAAGAAGACTGGGAGGGAGTATATTTAGTGCACTTCCAGAGAGAAGAAGACTGGGAGGGAGTATATTTAGTGCACTTCCAGAGAGAAGAAGACTGCGAGGGAGTATATTTAGTGCACTTCCAGAGAGAAGAAGATTGGGAGGGAGTATATTTAGTGCACTTCCAGAGAGAAGAAGACTGCGAGGGAGTATATTTAGTGCACTTCCAGAGAGAAGAAGACTGGGAGGGAGTATATTTAGTGCACTTCCAGAGAGAAAAAGACTGCGAGGGAGTATATTTAGTGCACTTCCAGAGAGAAGAAGACTGGGAGGGAGTATTTAGTGCACTTCCAGAGAGAAGAAGACTGGGAGGGAGTATATTTAGTGCACTTCCAGAGAGAAGAAGACTGGGAGGGATTATATTTAGTGCACTTCCAGAGAGAAGAAGACTGGGAGGGAGTATATTTAGTGCACTTCCAGAGAGAAGAAGACTGCGAGGGAGTATATTTAGTGCACTTCCAGAGAGAAGAAGACTGGGAGGGAGTATATTTAGTGCACTTCCAGAGAGAAGAAGACTGCGAGGGAGTATATTTAGTGCACTTCCAGAGAGAAGAAGACTGGGAGGGAGTATATTTAGTGCACTTCCAGAGAGAAGAAGACTGCGAGGGAGTATATTTAGTGCACTTCCAGAGAGAAGAAGACTGGGAGGGAGTATATTTAGTGCACTTCCAGAGAGAAAAAGACTGCGAGGGAGTATATTTAGTGCACTTCCAGAGAGAAGAAGACTGGGAGGGAGTATTTAGTGCACTTCCAGAGAGAAGAAGACTGGGAGGGAGTATATTTAGTGCACTTCCAGAGAGAAGAAGACTGGGAGGGATTATATTTAGTGCACTTCCAGAGAGAAGAAGACTGCGAGGGAGTATATTTAGTGCACTTCCAGAGAGAAGAAGACTGGGAGGGAGTATATTTAGTGCACTTCCAGAGAGAAGAAGACTGGGAGGGATTATATTTAGTGCACTTCCAGAGAGAAGAAGACTGGGAGTGAGTATATTTAGTGCACTTCCAGAGAGAAGAAGACTGGGAGGGAGTATATTTAGTGCACTTCCAGAGAGAAGAAGACTGGGAGGGAGTATATTTAGTGCACTTCCAGAGAGAAGAAGACTGGGAGGGAGTATATTTAGTGCACTTCCAGAGAGAAGAAGACTGCGAGGGAGTATATTTAGTGCACTTCCAGAGAGAAGAAGACTGGGAGGGAGTATATTTAGTGCACTTCCAGAGAGAAGAAGACTGGGAGGGAGTATATTTAGTGCACTTCCAGAGAGAAGAAGACTGCGAGGGAGTATATTTAGTGCACTTCCAGAGAGAAGAAGACTGGGAGGGAGTATATTTAGTGCACTTTCAGAGAGAAGAAGACTGGGAGGGAGTATATTTAGTGCACTTCCAGAGAGAAGAAGACTGCGAGGGAGTATATTTAGTGCACTTCCAGAGAGAAGAAGACTGGGAGGGAGTATATTTAGTGCACTTCCAGAGAGAAGACTGGGAGGGAGTATATTTAGTGCACTTCCAGAGAGAAGAAGACTGGGAGGGAGTATATTTAGTGCACTTCCAGAGAGAAGAAGACTGCGAGGGAGTATATTTAGTGCACTTCCAGAGAGAAGAAGACTGGGAGGGAGTATATTTAGTGCACTTCCAGAGAGAAGAAGACTGGGAGGGAGTATATTTAGTGCACTTCCAGAGAGAAGAAGACTGGGAGGGAGTATATTTAGTGCACTTCCAGAGAGAAGAAGACTGGGAGGGAGTATATTTAGTGCACTTCCAGAGAGAAGAAGACTGCGAGGGAGTATATTTAGTGCACTTCCAGAGAGAAGAAGACTGGGAGGGAGTATATTTAGTGCACTTCCAGAGAGAAGAAGACTGCGAGGGAGTATATTTAGTGCACTTCCAGAGAGAAGAAGACTGGGAGGGAGTATATTTAGTGCATTTCCAGAGAGAAGAAGACTGCGAGGGAGTATATTTAGTGCACTTCCAGAGAGAAGAAGACTGCGAGGGAGTATATTTAGTGCACTTCCAGAGAGAAGAAGACTGGGAGGGAGTATATCAGTGAGGTTATTTACACTTTGACTTCAAGTACCGCAGCTTTAAGGCTGTCACAGTGTCCCCTACTGCAGTGTTTTTCAACCTTTTATGAGCTGAGGCACAATTTTTTCACAGAAAAAATCCCAAAGCACACCACCAGCAGAAAACATTAAAAAAATTAGACTCAGCAGCCGATATCGACAGTAAAAAGTCGTTCTTGCTATTGTTGGATATAAATTCAAAGCATAACCAAGCATGCATCCCTATAGCTCTTGTCTCAAAGTAGGTGTACTGTCACCACCTGTCACATCACACCCTGACTTATTTGGACTTTTTTGCCGTTTTCCTGTGTGTAGTGTTTTACTTCTTGTCTTGCGCGCCTATTTTGTTGTTGATTGTCATGTACGGATTTACTTTGTGGACGCCGTCTGCTCCACACGCTGTGAGTCTTTGCTGTCATCCAGCATTCTGTTTTTGCTTACTTTGCAACCAGTTCAGTTTTAGTTTAGTTTTGTATAGCCATCCATTAGCTTTAATGCCTTTTGTTTATTTTTGGTTTAAGCATTAGATACCTTTTTACCTGCACGCTGCCTCCTGCTGTCGTCTGCATATTGTGATCACGACAAATCATGTTTCCGACATCTACAAAGCAATGATCTACATGCTGCCACCTACTGATATGGAAGAGTATCACACAGTTACTCTGCCGAGCTCTAGACAACACAGACAATAATGACTGGTTTGCAAAACATATTTTTAACCCAATTAGGTGAAATTACATAATTTCCCACGGCACACCAAACAATATCTCGTGCCGCGGCACAGTGGTTGAGAAACACTGCCCTACTGGACATCCTTCACAGCATTAAGCAGGCCAAAGTATGGAGTAGGTATAAAGGATTAGAATGTGTGTGCAGACACACCTGTGCTCAATAGGAAAGCAGTGTTAATGTAGCTTAAGGCTGCAGCTAACGATTATTTTTCTATCGATTAATCTATCGATTATTTTTTCGATTAATCGGTTAATCTATAGATTATTTTTTTCGATTAATCTATAGATTATTTTTCCTTTTACCGATTATTTTTTTAATTTAAAATGAAGAGGAAAAAATAAATGTAGGTCAGTTTTTTCAAAAGGCATGGCTTTTATTTACAAAAAAAAAAAAGTATGGCCACTCAGTCAACATTGACAACAACATGACAAAATATTCTGTAACAATGTAAACATTTAAAACTTTTAACATTTAACAAAATTAAAAGTAGCTTATTTGCTTTTTAATGTGCAAATATATGTGCAAATCTTAATATTCTGCAATAGTATAAGCATTTCAAAAGTAAAAGTATTGCTTATTTTGCTTTAAAATGTGCAAAAATAAAGATAAACATCCAATACAAAAAAGTGCAAAACGAAAATAATCTGTAACAATGTAAACATTTCAACAAAAGTAAAAGTATTGCTTATTTTGCTTTAAAATGTGCAAAAATAAAGATAAACATCCAATACAAAAAAGTGCAAAACAAAATATTCTGTAACAACAGTGTAAACATTTCAACAAAAGTAAAAGTATTGCTTATTTTGCTTAATAACACAACAATGATAGTATGATTAAAGTGAAAGTTAATTGTTTGTTTGTACATAGTATATGTAACCGTTAATGTTGTAAAAGGTATCTGCACAACTAATTAACGTTAGCGTTTGTGACACGTCTTGTGCCGTGGGGTTCTTTCAGGACCGACAGACTGAACGCCAGACGGCTTTGCCAGGTTTACAATCTTCTAATTTTACACAAAGTATTTTCTCTTCCAACTCTTTTCTCTTTCTTTCCTCGCTTTTCGGCTCCTCTTCCTCGCTCGCTCGTCGTCCCCTGTCTCTGGCTCTCCTCCTCTCTCGCTCCACGTCAGCTTCACTCTGGCTCCTTCCAGTCTCTCTTCCCTCTCTCTCTGCTGCTCCCCTTTTCTTCAGCGAGAGGAGATTGGATGATCGTGCCCAGGTGCGCGGATCTCGCACCTGGGCACGATTGCGGCGTCGCTCCCGGCGCGCCCCGCCTCGCCGCTCGCTCGCAGGCCCCGCGTCTGCACAGCGTTAAAGAGGAGCGCGTCTTTGTAAACACTGAACAGGCACGCCAAACGCGGCTCTCAGAGCGAAACGGTGCTTTAGTTTATGAATTTACAACGCAGATACAAATGACACATTCATGTTTTTGTGTAATGATGACAACGTATACTCACGCGGACGATTGACTAGTTGATGGTGATGGCAAGAACGCTGTCGGGTGTTTTCTTTTCAAATGTTCGTTCATAGCCGTTGTGCTGCTATGATAGGCCATTTCCGCTCGACACAGTGTGCATACAACAACATTATTAGGCCGTTTATTGAAATACTCCCACACTTTTGATGACTTTTGCCGTGCTTTTTTCCCCTCGCTCGCACCGTCTGCTTTGCGATCCGCCATGACAGTAGTGTGACGTAAATATGCGACGCATCGACGCACAAAAATGGCGTCGACGTATTTACGTAACCGATGACGTCGACGCGTCGTTTCAGCCTTAATGTAGCTAACATACAAGGTATATTAATAGCAAAGTGAGCTTCTTTATTATGGATGGCAGCAGCATGAGACATGTTTAATAATACACACACACACACACTAACCACAGCATCCAGCAGTGAGATTTAGTGTGAAATGAATCCTCTCTCTCTTTATCAGTGTTGGCCTGAGAGAAAAGTCATGGATCTCACTTCCTTAAAGGTAAGAGGGCTCATATTAAATGTGCTCTGACAGATATGACCGCAGGTGTGTGTGTGTGTGTGTGTTGCAGCGTCCCAGTCCATGGATCTGGTACCAGGAGTACCTGTTCACGCAGGGTTACCACGGCCTGCAACACTTTGCTCTCACCAACATCAGCCAGGACAAGACTGCTCTGTCACAGCAGCAGCAAGGATAGACTTCTCTTTTAGAAAGGACTTGTACATAACTGTATCTCATCAGATGCTTCTGCAAGTAAGCTTCTGAGTATCTTTTTACGGACATAAATTATTTGTTCTTTTTATTCTAGTCCATGCATTGACTGCAGCGTTTCAAGTGTTGTCCAACTCTTTGTTGTTGGGAACAAACACTTTCCATGCCAATAAAATCCAGCTGGCATCTGCAGAAATGATAACCTTGTGCTTCTTGACAGGAAGGATGAAGAAGACACTTTATATGGCGCTCCACTTCTCAACATGCCAATATTTCTTCTTGCCTTGAATGTAGGTGTCGTTTGTCAAACAATCGTCCTTTTTAAACATTTTTATACTTCCATTTCCCCTAAAACGACAGGAAAATCAACACATTAGTTCAATATGTCAGATTGAAACCAGTTTTAACCCCGTCCATCCATCCATCCATCTTCTTCCGCTTATCAGAGGTCGGGTCGCGGGGGCAGCAGCTTAAGCAGGGAAGCCCAGACTTCCCTCTCCCCAGCCACTTCGTCCAGCTCCTCCCGGGGGATCCCGAGGCATTCCCAGGCCAGCCGGGAGAGATAGTCTTCCCAGCGTGTCCTGGGTCTTCCCCGTGGCCTCCTACCGGTCGGACGTGCCCGAAACACCTTCCTAGGGAGGCGTTCGGGTGGCATCCTGACCAGATGCCCGAACCACCTCATCTGGCTCCTCTCGATGTGGAGGAGCAGCGGCTTTACTTTGAGCTCCTCCCGAATGACAGAGCTTCTCACCCTATCTCTAAGGGAGAGCCCCGCCACTCGGCGGAGGAAACTCATTTCGGCCGCTTGTACCCGTGATCTTGTCCTTTCGGTCATGACCCAAAGCTCATGACCATAGGTGAGGATGGGAACGTAGATCGACCGGTAAATTGAGAGCCTTGCCTTCCGGCTCAGCTCCTTCTTCACCACAACGGATCGATACAGCGTCCGCATTACTGAAGACGCCGCACCGATCCGCCTGTCGATCTCACGATCCACTCTTCCCCCACTCGTGAACAAGACTCCGAGGTACTTGAACTCCTCCACTTGGGGCAAGATCTCCTCCCCAACCCGGAGATGGCACTCCACCCTTTTCCGGGAGAGAACCATGGACTCGGACTTGGAGGTGCTGATTCCCATCCCAGTCGCTTCACACTCGGCTGCGAACCGATCCAGTGAGAGCTGAAGATCTTGGCCGGAGGAAGCCATCAGGACCACATCATCTGCAAATAGCAGAGACCTAATCCTGCAGCCACCAAACCAGATACCCTCAACGCCCTGACTGCACCTAGAAATTCTGTCCATAAAGTTTATGAACAGAATCGGTGACAAAGGGCAGCCTTGGCGGAGTCCAACCCTCACTGGAAACGTGTCCGACTTACTGCCGGCAATGCGGACCAAGCTCTGACACTGATTATACAGGGAGCGAACTGCCACAATAAGACAGTCCGTTACCCCATACTCTCTGAGCACTCCCCACAGGACTTCCCGGGGTACACGGTCGAATGCCTTCTCCAAGTCCACAAAGCACATGTAGACTGGTTGGGCAAACTCCCATGCACCCTCAAGGACCCTGCCCAGAGTATAGAGCTGGTCCACAGTTCCACGACCAGGACGAAAACCACACTGTTCCTCCTGAATCCGAGGTTCGACTATCCGGCGTAGCCTCCTCTCCAGTTTTAACCCCGCATTTATCCAAACATAAAACAAATACAAGTCTTTACGGCTTCCTCCCACCTCCAAGGACATGCACCTGGGGATAGGTTGATTGGCAACACTAAATGGTCCCTAGTGTGTGAATGTTGTCTGTCTGTGTTGGCCCTGTGATGAGGTGGCGACTTGTCCAGGGTGTACCCCCTGCCTTCCGCCCGATTGTACGTGAGATAGGCTCCAGCGACCCCGAAAGGGACAAGTGGTAGAAAATGGATGGATGTTAAGATTTCAATTTGGACTACTGGCTTTCAGTTGATTATTTATTTATTTGGCCACCAGAGG
The DNA here is from genome assembly GCF_033978685.3 of Nerophis lumbriciformis. Classification (NCBI taxonomy): domain Eukaryota; kingdom Metazoa; phylum Chordata; class Actinopteri; order Syngnathiformes; family Syngnathidae; genus Nerophis; species Nerophis lumbriciformis. The sequence goes on along the minus strand of NC_084583.2, from coordinate 18,799,308 downwards.
GTGCTATTTCTTGCCATGTAAAGCACACAGCAAAGTTTTACACCTCTTGGAGCCAGCATAGCTGTGTGTAATGATTTGATTTGATATATTTTTGATTTCAAATATGCAAAAAAAAAAAAACAAGAGCAAGCCTGATCCAATACAGTGCTATAGCCTTAACAGCCATTATAACAAAATGAAAACAATACAGTGCTAAAGCCTTAACAGCCATTATAACAAAATGAAAACAATACAGTGCTATAGCCTTAACAGCCATTATAACAAAATGAAAACAATACAGTGCTATAGCCTTAACAGCCATTATAACAAAATGAAAACAATACAGTGCTATAGCCTTGACAGCCATTATAACAAAATGAAAACAATACAGTGCTAAAGCCTTAACAGCCATTATAACAAAATGAAAACAATGGAGAATAAAACACTGAAGAAAAAATAAACAAAATGAGCTATGGACTTTCTTTTTTTTTGTACATATTTGAAAAGGAGTGAGAAGAATTACATTTATTTAATCCCACACCTTTTCTTTAAATCATAAATTACTCTGAGCTAGAACTACCTGTTCACTCTTTTGTACAAACGTAATGATGTGACTGTAAAGTGTTTTTACATCAGATGGTTTTCACCTGATTTAAAAAATAAATAAAAAAACAGTTGAATAAACATACTGGCCTTTTAGAGGGTTTAAAGCAGCGCTGTCCAATTTTTTGACTTGGGGGGCGCATTGGGCTAAAACTATTTGGTCAAAGGCAGAAAGCCTTGTTGTATGTATGTATGCATATATTAGTGATGGGTCCGGCAACACCGATGCATCGGCGCATGCGTCGAGCTCATAGAGCAAAACCCTGTGTCGGTGCGCGTACCGCTTTTAGAAAGTCACGTGACCGATCATGAGCTGTTTTGGTCACGTGACCGATACGCGAACTGTGTCGCACTGACGCCTCCTCTGTGCCCTGTGAGCGTGTCTTTTCTACAGCCGGAGAAATAATAACTAAGAAAAGAAATCGTCTAAAATGTAATACGTCGGAAAAACTTTTTTTTTTTTTTTAATAAAATTGTGTAAAAAAATAAAATTTAAAAAATCCCAGTCCACAATCATCCACAACACGTTCTCTTAGATTTCCATGTTATGATACATGTTCACATTATTTATTGACTGTATCTAAAAAAGATAAAAATATATTTTTATTTAAATGAAGATATGAAATAATCCTAAATGAAATACAATGACTTGGTTTATATTATTGTATATACTAGGGCAGGGGTCACCAACGCGGTGCCCGCGGTCACCAGGTAGCCCGTAAGGACCAGATCAGTCGCCCGCTGGCCTGTTCTAAAAATAGCTCAAAGAGCAGCACTTACCAGTGAGCTGCCTCTATTTTTTAAATTGTATTTATTTACTAGCAAGCTGGTCTCGCTTTGCTCGACATTTTTAATTCTAAAAGAGACAAAACTCAAATAGAATTTGAAAATAATTTAAAGACTTGGTCTTCACTTGGAATAAGCGGTAGAAAATGGATGGATGGATGGGTCTTCACTTGTTTAAATAAATTCATTTATTTTTTACTTTGCTTCTTATTACTTTTAGAAATACAATTTTAGAGAAAAAATACAACCTTAAAAATTATTTTAGGATTTTTAAACAAATATACCTTTTTACCTTTTAAATTTCTGCCTCTTCTTTCCTGACAATTTAAATCAATGTTCAAGTAAATTTATTTATTTTTTATTGTAAAGAATAATAAATATTTTAGCTTCTGTTTTTTCGACGAAGAATATTTGTGAAATATTTCTTCAAACTTACTATGATTAAAATTCAAAAAAATTATTCTGGCAAATCTAGAACATCTGTAGAATCAAATTTAAATCTTATTTCAAAGTATTTTGAATTTCTTTTAACATTTTTGTTCTGGAAAATCTAGAAGAAATACTGATTTGTCTTTGTTAGAAATATAGCTTGGTCCAATTTGTTAAATATTCTAACAAAGTGCAGATTGGATTTTTACCAATTTAAAACATGTCATCAAAATTCAAAAATGTATCTTAATCAAGAAAAATTACTAATGATGTTCCATAAATTATTTTTTTTATTTTTTCAAAAAGATTCAAATAAGCTAGTTTTTCTCTTCTTTTTGTCGGTTGAATTTTGAATTATAAAGAGTCGAAATTGAAGATAAACTATGTTTCAAAATTTTATTTTAAATTTTTTCGTATTTTCTCCTCTTTTAAACCGTTCAATTAAGTGTTTTTTTCATCATTTATTCTCTACAAAAAACCTTCCGTAAAAGGGAAAAAAAATGTACGATGGAATGACAGACAGAAATACCCATTTTTTTATATATATAAATTTATTTATTTAGCTATTCTTGTTTAAATCACACTTACGTGTAACTTACAAATGACAATATATTTATTTATTTAAGTGTGTATCAAACTGGTAGCCCTTCGCATTAATCAGTACCCAAGAAGTAGTTTTTGGTTTCAAAAAGGTTGGTGACCCCTGTACTAGGGCATCAAATCAGTGTCAGTTGAGTCGGTCCATAGGTTGCCTGTAGGGATTTTTAATGTCCAGCAGATGTCAGTATTTAGTTACACAGTATCGACACAGTATCAATACAGTTTTGCAATGTGTCGAAACGCTTCATGACGCCTCATCAACCCATCACTAGATATATATATTTTTTATTCTATATATATATATATATATATATATATTTATATATGTGTGTGTGTATATATAAATGTACATAATATATTAATATAAATAATTGGATATTAAGAGTATGTGAAAGCTTGGCTCCTACCTTGTTTGCTTCCTTGATAACCTTTAAAGTTTTGTAATCAATCAGAAACATCAAGCAGCTAAAATGCGCCAAACATAAATATGTGTGGAGAGTGTTTTGCATTTTTCCCATCATGCTTTGAAATGGATTTAAATGGGAGTAATTATTTTATTTTTTTTATGGTGCACGGACATTGTTTATAGTACAAAACCCCAAAAGCAGTGAAGTTGTCACGTTGTGTAAATGGTAAATAAAAAGAGAAAACAACAAATCCTTTTCAACTTATATTCAATTGAATAGACTGCAAAGACGAGATACTAAGATATATGTTTTGCAAATATTAGCTCGTTTGGAATGTGATGCCTGCAACATGTTTCAAAAAAGCTGGCACAAGTGGAAAAAAAGAGTGAGAAAGTTGAGGAATGCTCATCAAAGACTTATTTGGAACATACCACAGGTGAGCAGGCTAATTGGGAACGGGTGGGTGCCATGATTGGGTATGAAAGTAGATTCCATGAAATGCTCAGTCATTCACAAACAAGGACGGTGCGAGGGTCACCACTTTGTCAAGAAATGCCTGAGCAAATTGTTTAAGAACAACATTTCTCAAGCAGCTATTGCAAGGAATTTAGGGATTTCACCATCTACGCTCCGTAATATCATCAAAAGGTTCAGACAATCTGGAGAAATCCCTGCACGTAAGCCAGGATATTACACACCTTGGATCCCTCAGGCGGTACTGCATCAAAAAGCCACATCAGTGTGTAAAGGATATCACCACATGGGCTCAGGTGCAACTTAAGCTGTACATCAAGTGCAAGTTAAAACTACTATGCAAAGCCAAAGCCATTTATCAACAACACCCAGAAACACTTCGCTGGGCCCGAGCTCATCTAAGATGGACTGATGCAAAGTGGAAAAGTGTTCTGTGGTCTGACAAGTCCACATTTCAAATTGTTTTTGGAGACTGTGGACCAAAGAGGAAAAGAACCATCCGGACTGTTGTAGGGTGAAAGTGTACAAGGCAGCATGTGTGATGGTATGGGGGTGTATTAGTGGCCAAAACATGGGTAACTTACACATCTGTGAAGGCACCATTAATGCTGAAAGGTTTTGGAGCAACATATGTTGCCATCCAAGCAACGTTATCATGGACGCCCCTGCTTATTTCAGCAAGACAATGCCAAACCACGTGGCTTAATAGTAAAAGAGTGTGGGTACTAGACTGGCCTTCCTGTAGTCCAGACATTGAAAATGTGTGAAGGCTAAAATATGAGAAGGGAGACTGTTGGACAACTTAAGCTGTACATTAAGCAAGAATGGGACTTAATTCCACTTCAAAAATGTGTCTCCTCAGTTCCCAAACCTTTACTGAGTGTTGTTAAAAGGAAAGGCCATGTAACACACTGGTAAAAATGCCTTTTTTGCAATGTGTTACTACCATTCAATTCTAAGTTCATGATTATTTGCACAAAAGAACAAAATTTCTCAGTGTGAACATGAAATATCTTGTCTTTGCAGTCTATTCAATTGAATACAAGTTGAAAATGATTTGTTTTATTCTCTTTTTATTTACCATTTACACAATGTGACAACTTCACTGCTTTTGTATGTCCTAAGTTCAGTGAGCAGGTTGTGTTGTGTGTGCCCATGTCTGTTGGTTGGATTTTTGTTTTTTGTTTTTTTTTGCACCATGACTAGGGAAGGTTGTTTGCAATGGGTGGGACAAGTAAATGCTGCGCTTGGTTTCATCCAAAATGTAATTATAGGTCATTGACTGGAAATACTTGCATTGTCCACTTGATGGCGACAAAATGTCAGAATGAAATGCAGTCTTCCAAAATAAGTGGGTACTAACTCATGTGGGACACAGTGCAGATGTCAGTGTGCTGCATTTGGACCACGGACCAAGGTTTGGACACCCTTGGTTTACAGCCTCAAAATATAAATAAAATGTGCTATGTTTATTTTAGGTAGAAGTAGTTTTAAAAGACTGACCCATTTAAAGTGGAAGGAAAATGTGTTTGTGTTTGTGAGAAGCTGACATTTTCCCTCTGCGACCTTCACGGTGTTTTTCTTTACAATGTGAAATGTCAGAAATAATGCCTGAAAGTCAATGTTGCTGACATAATAATAATAATAGAAGTGATAAGTAATAATGCATGAAAGTCAATGTTGCTGCCATAATAATAATAATAGTGATAAGTAATAATGCATGAAAGTCAATGTTGCTGCCATAATAATAATAATAGTGATAAGTAATAATGCATGAAAGTCAATGTTGCTGCCATAATAATAATAATAGTGATAAGCAAATGTCCCTTGAAATGTATTCTGTTTGGGCTTTTATTCATGTAACAATGCACGCGAAAATGACTTCAATGTTAGGTATTTATGTTTTACTTTTAAAAGACGAAAATAATGAAAAAAAATAAGCTTTTGGGAAGCTCACATTTAGAAAAAAAACTTAAAAATTAATCACCAATTTTAAAGCTTAATAATAATTAAAGCTGCAAGCAGCATTGGTCGGGCCCGCGTATTTGGCAGGTGCTAGTCCTAAGTGTCCCAATACTTTTGTCAAGTTTTAGTCCCAAGTATCCCAATACTTTTGTCCAGTTTTCGGCCTAAATGTCCCAATACTTTTGTCCAGTGGTAGTCATAAGTGTCCCAATACTTTTGTCTACTTTTAGTCCGAAGTGTCCCAAGACTTTTGTCTAGTGTACCTACCTTGTCTGCATTGTGTGGGCACGCTGGTGCTTCCTGCTTTTAAGCAGCCATCTTGAGAAAACAGCAGCGCAGCGGTTCTTTGAAGGCTCATAAAATCAAAACCGGAGCAGTTAGAAAAATTATTTCGATAACTTTTATTTGGAAGGGTTCAATCTCTCCCCTGTGTTAGTTTGAAGCCGAAACGACAAACGCGCTCAGAGGAGATAATGTTTGAAGAGAAGTGACCGGTTTATAAACAAATTTTGTTTTGAAGGGGAAATTGCAAATTTCCTGTTGATTTTTGCTGAGGGTTGTCAATCTATGAAATGTAGGTCTACGTGAGACCTACATAGAGGTTTTTGTTTCATGTCTCTCCGACTTTCCCAGTGGGAGTTACAGGCAATTTTGTCATTTTTTTCTTCCGAGGAGCAGTTTTTTCTGCGTTTTATTAAAAAAATTGCGGTAGAGCACAATTTTTAGATTTGGGGTTAGGTTTTTTCATTAGATCACAATTTTAGCCAGTCCTGATGTGTGTGTTCAGTTTGGTGAGTTCTGAAGCATGTTAAAGGGGTCAAATTACAGCTCAAAGAGGCAAAAGTGACTGTTTTTAGTACTTTTTTGTCTTGAAGGGGGAATTGCCAGCTTCCTGTTGATTTCTGCCCGATGATGTACAATTATGAAATGTTGGTGTAAGTCAGACCTACATAAAGAATTGTGTTTCATGTCTCTCCGACCTTTCTAGTGGGAGTTACAGGCAGTCTAGTTTTTTTTTTTTCCTAGGGGGCGCTACAGCGCAATTTTGAGTTTTGGGGTTTGGTTTTTTTTATTAAAAGACAATTTTCGCAGGTCCGACTTTGACGGAAAATAAAATCCAAACCGGAGCAGTAATTAAAACTCTTTGGTCAACTTTTAATCAGAAAGGTTCAATCTCTCTCCTGTGCTAGTTTGAAGCCGACACGACAAATGCGCTCAGAGGAGATCATGTTTGAAAAAAGGTGACCGATTTTTACAAAACTTTTGTTTTGAAGGGGGAATTTCAAACTTCCTGTTGATTTTTGCTGGGGGTTGTCAATTTATGAAATGTAGGTCTAAGTGAGACCTACATAGAGGTTTTTGTTTCATGTCTTTAAGACATACTGGAAGTTACAGGCAGTTTTGTCTAAGTTTTCTTCCTAGGAGCAGTTGTGTCTGTGCTTTCTTCCTAGGGGGCGCTAGAGCGCAATTTTGAGTGTTGGGGTTGAGTTTTTTTTTTATTAGATCACAGTTTTTGCCAGTCCTGATGTGTGTGTCCAGTTTGGTGTGTTTTGAAGCATGTTAAGGGGGTCAAATTACAGCTCAAAGATTCAAAAGTGACTGTTTTTACAAAACCTTTGTTTTGAAGGGGGAATTGCCAACTTCCTGTTGATTTTTGCTGAAGGATGTCAATGTATGAAATCTAGGTCTAAGTCAGACCTACATAGAGGTTTTTGTTTCATTCCTACCGGAAGTTACAAGCAGTTTTGTCTGGGTTTTTTTTTTATCCCTAGGGGGCGCTAGAGCGCAGTTTTGGGGTTTGGTTTTTTTATTAGATGGCAATTTTCGCCAGTCCTGATGTGTGTGTCAAATATGGTGAGTTTTGAAGCATGTTAAAGGGGTCAAATTACAGCTGAAAGAGGCGGCGAATAATAATAATAAAACCTTACAATTTCAATAGGGTCCTCTGTCCCAAAGGGACATTGCGGTCCCTAATAAAACCTTAGAAAAACAATAGGTCCTTATGTCCCATTGCATAAGGACTCCCTTCGGGAGTCCTTATGCAATGGGCCATGCGGGCCCTAATAATCTGCACATCTTCCTGGAAATAAATGTTATGTCAAATATTTCTGCTTCTCATGATTTGAAAGCAACTCAAACATTGACTGTTCCACTGAGGGACTCAAAGACAAGTGCTAGCATTTTCATACTTTTCATTTTTTTTAAACGGTACAATACATATTGTAAAGTTCCCTCATTCCCAGGTGCTGGGGTCCCACCAATCAGTTTCAGGTGCTGGGGTTAAAACACTTGAACATAAACACATACCTGCCAACTACTCCGGTTTTCCCGTAATTAGTACGGTTTTCATCAACCTATTCCGGGTTACGGTTGCAGTGATAAAAGATACGGGTTTTCATTCATTAAAAAAAAACATTTTTTAAAAAGTTTTATTCACGAAATCGCGTAACAACAATGACAATCGACACTGCTTCCCGTAACTTCCTATCGAGCCATTCCGAATGCCATGCGCGAGGCTATTTATAACACCGCTGCCAAGCACGAGGCCATTGTTTCCAAACGAGCGAACGATCATGGAATCAGCCGGAGAAAAATCGCAAACGAGTCTTAAACCGAAAAGAAAACTGCAGTCATTCCGTGAAGAATATTCAAAAGCCTATCCGGGAATAATTATCCGTTCCAAAAAGGGTGAAAACTACGCGAATTGCACCTTGTGCAGACAAGATTTTTCGATCGGACACGGAGGAATTAGCGATGTAAAAGACCACGTTGGGACAAAAAAACACAAGTCTAATGCCGTTGCTAAATTTGGATTTTAGCCACAAAAAGGTAATGACACCAATGTTATCTATTGGAATTGTTTAGTACTGTTATACTGTTAAAAGTGTTTATACTATTTATGCTTTCAAGTCCAAGTTGAAGAAATCTTGTTAAATGTTGACAGCATAACTACCAAAATACAGAAGTATGTCCTTAATATTTTTGCAGTGCTATTTCTGTTGAAAAGTTCAAATGATTACATTAGAGATGTGATGTGCCACTTTTCAAGTGTCTGATGGTTTAAATTAATTTTCATTAATTTTTCATATTTTGAATTATTTTGAAAGGCTTACAAAAAAGACTACATTTGAATTGTAATTCCATGCTATTGACAGGACTATTAATTTTAATGAAGTTAGCTTACCATGTTTACAGTATGATAATTGTGATAGAAATGTGAATTTTAGGCACAGAATATTTTATACAATTGAACAAGGCAGTAGATTATACAAGCTTGGACAGAAAGTTAATAATGACACCAATTTTTTTTTAATGGAATTGTTTAGTACCGTATTTTCCGCACCATAAGGCGCCCTGGGTTATAAGCCGCGCCTTCAATGAACGGCATATTTCAAAACTTTGTCCACCTATAAGCCGCCCCGTGTTATAAGCCGCATCTAACTGCACTAAAGGAATGTCAAAAAAACAGTCAGATAGGTCAGTCAAACTTTAATAATATATTAAAAACCAGCGTGATGTGGGCGCGCATGGAGTCGTATATCAACATGGACGGAGCTGCGTGAAAAAAGCCACCCGGCCTCTTCGCGTAAACTTACCTTAACCACTCGCTCATCTTTTCTTCATCCATCCCTTCGAGTTAGCTTTTATGATGACGGCGGCTGGAAAGGTCTCTTTTGGCAAGGTCTTCCTTTTGAATATCACCATGGGTGGAAGTTTCTGGCCATTAGCATGGCAAGCTAGAACCACAGTGAAGGATGACTTCTCATTCTCTGTGGTGCGAATATTCACCGTACGTGCTCCCGTTGTATCCACAGTGCGGTTCACAGGAATATCAAAAGTCAGTGGAACCTCGTCCATGTTGATAATGTTCTCTGGCCGGATCTTTTTTTCAGCTATCTTGTTTTTACAATATGCACGGAAAGTAGCCAGCTTTTCTTGAAAGTCTTTAGGCAGTTGCTGTGAAATAGTAGTCCGTGTGCGGATGGAGAGATTGCGTCTTTTCATGAACCGGAAACCTGTCGCTTAGTAGGAGCCATTTTGTGGTCTTTACAGATGTAAACACACAAAGGAAATGAAACGTAATATCCGCACGCTTCTTCTTCTTCTACGCGGGCGGCTGGTTGCTTACAGTAGAAGAAGAAGCGCTTCCTCTTCTATGGGGGCGGGTGCTTACCTTGGCGGTTGCTTGCGTAGAAGAAGAAGCACTTCCTCTTCTACGGGGAAAAAAGATGGCGGCTGTTTACCGTAGTTGCGAGACCGAAACTTTATGAAAATGAATCTTAATATTAATCCATATATAAAGCGCACCGGGTTATAAGCCGCACTGTCAGCTTTTGAGTAAATTTGTGGTTTTTAGGTGCGGCTAATAGTGCGGAAAATACGGTATTCTGATTGTTAATTTGCTTTCTTTAAGTAAAAAAAAAAGGTCAAAGACAAAGCTATTCGGTTTCTTGTGAGTATATACACTTCACTGCCGATGTGGGGGGGGCGCCACCTAAAATCTTGCCTAGGGCGCCAGATTGGTTAGGGCCGGGCCTGGGTCCCACCATTCAGTTCCAGGTGCTGGGGTTAAAACACTTGAACATAATCATGAAGTACATCTTTGTAAAAACACTTGAACATAAACATGAAGTACATCTTTGTAAAAACACTTGAACATAAACATGAAGTACATCTTTGTAAAAAACACTTTGTGCTGCAGTCATCTTTGCTCACCAGAGGTGTGAGTACAACTCATATTATTGATTATTGATCAAGCTGCTGCCTGTCTCACATCCAGTGTGGGCGGGGCTTGAAGTTGTAAATCTCCCAGCTGGAGACGCACACACACACACACGCGCGCGCGCGCACACACACACACACGCGCGCGCACGCACGCGGAGAAGACGCCAACCTCCGCGCGCTCTCATGCACTCTCTCTTCCCGGCTCATGACGCACCTTTCCCGGGAAACTCGTGTCTTCTCTCTTCCGGAAGGGACGATCGACGCGCGCCAGTGTGGTCACGTGACACCGCGGCGGACGACACTCTTCGTCCCTCCAGCCTTCGTTGATCTCTCGCGGCCGCTGAGGGGCCACCACGTCCGGGGAGAGTCCGAAGCTTCTGCTCTGCAGCTGCAAGAAGGTAAGACTGCTGATGGATGCTGAATGATGGATGATGGATGATGGATGCTCCTTGTTGCTTCTTCTCGCTCCGCACCTCAATGCTGCTTTTCTGCTGATGCCGCAACTTTTCTTTCATCTTCTCGTGCAGCGACAACATTTTACTTGACGTCTTTCTTCCGTCCTTGCCCATATAAGGACATGTAGGAAATAAACACATAGAAGATGTAGAGAAGTCTGCTGATGCTGCAACTTTTCTTTCTCATCTTCTCCTGCAGCGACAACATTTTAGTTGACAGGACATGAGGAGCATGCAGTACATACATGACTAGAGGCAGGCCCGGCCCTAACCAATCTGGCGCCCTAGGCAAGATTTTAGGTGGCGCCCCCCCACATCGGCAGTGAAGTGTATATACTCACAAGAAACCGAATAGCTTTGTCTTTGACCTTTTTTTTTTTTTTTTACTTACAACTATACCTAATATATAAAGGGGTGGAAAAGTGACTATTACCTGCAGGGCAAACATTAGCTAACCAGAAGGCAATAACAATGTAAACAAAAAACACCTGCTTAAAAGATCTAATACAAATGTCCCTGAAAAATGTAAGGTGGGAGTACTGTAATTACCTAACGTTACATTATTATTTTCCATAACAATTTAGCCCCCTCCACAATATTAACCCGACGTTAAAACAGAACTAGCTATTTATTGATTAGCAATTGCCGAATCATGTGACATTAGCTTAATGCTAAAAAGCCGGGTTACTATCACATCCTGTAACAGACAAATAATGTCATGTAGGCTAACGTTACCTACCTGCTACCTCTGTCTTTTCTCGTTTCTCCTCCTCTTCTTTTCTCTTTTTTCTTCCCTGGGCACCTGACAGTTTTGGCATCTTGTGTTGATTTTTTGATGTGGGGACGTCCAAAAAGAGTCATGATACGGGAAGGGAGGGGGCGCACCGTGCGGGGGGAGGGGGCGTAATGTTGTAACAAATAATATTTCTATTAAATAGGCTTTACTTTGCATTTTAATTAACGTGGGATTATTTTTTGTATTTAGAAATAATAGTACCAACTTTTTTTTTTTTCTTTTTTTTTCTCCAACATTTGTGGCACTGGCGTGGCGCCCCCTGATGAACGGCGCCCTTAGCATTTGCCTATACGGCCTATGCCACGGGCCGGCCCTGACTAGAGGAGCATGCAGTACATACATGACTAGAGGAGCATGCAGTACATACATGACTAGAGGAGCATGCAGTACACACATGACTAGAGGAGCATGCAGTACATACATGACTAGAGGAGCATGCAGTACATACATGACTAGAGGAGCATGCAAGTACATACATGACTAGAGGAGCATGCAGTACATACATGACTAGAGGAGCATGCAGTACATACACGACTAGAGGAGCATGCAGTACATACACGACTAGAGGAGCATGCAGTACATACACGACTAGAGGAGCATGCAGTACATACACGACTAGAGGAGCATGCAGTACATACACGACTAGAGGAGCATGCAGTACATACACGACTAGAGGAGCATGCAGTACATACACGACTAGAGGAGCATGCAGTACATACATGACTAGAGGAGCATGCAGTACATACACGACTAGAGGAGCCATGCAGTACATGACTTACATCAGCGTGTAAAGGATATCACCACATGGGATCAGGAACACTTCAGAAACCCACTGTCAGTAACTACAGTTTGGTCGCTACATCTGTAAGTGCAAGTTAAAACTCTCCTATGCAAAGCCAAAGCCATTTATCAACAACACCCAGAAACGCCGCCGGCTTTGCTGGGCCTGAGCTCATCTAAAATGGACTGATACAAAGTGGGAAAGTGTTCTGTGGTCTGATAAGTCCACATTTCAAATTGTTTTTTGGAGACTGTGGACCAAAGAGGAAAAGAACCATCCGGACCGTTGTAGGGTGAAAGTGTAAAAGGCAGCATGTGTGATGGTATGAGGGCAGTGTTGGGACTAACGCGTTACAAAGTAAACGCCGTTAGTTTCGGCGGTAACTAGTAATCTAACGCGTTATTTTTTTATATTCAGTAACTCAGTTACCGTTACTACATGATGCGTTACTGCGTTATTTTACGTTACTTTTTATGTAGTATAAAGTGTGTTTTATCGGAGGGCTGCTGTGTCATCGTTCTGATTCTTCTTGTGTCACAAGCCGGAGAAGAGAGAGAGAGACACGCGCTCTGTGTGTGAGTGTGGGTGTGGGTGTGAGTGTGAGGAGGGAGGCAGGGAGGGGCGTGTCTGATCATGGCGGAGCCAGAAGTCGAGTTTGCTAACATGGAGATATTTTCACTACTTTTCTTTTGTCGAGCACAAAGAAAAGAACATTTTAGTTAAATGTAAATTGTGCTTTGGATCAAAGATGCCATCTACTGCCCAAAACAGCAAATCAAATCTGCTGAAACAAGCTACATAGCAACATGCTTTGACGAAGCTAGTAAAGAGAGACAGAGACTCTGATGCCACTTTACCTGCAGCACCACCATATCAGGATTAACTCTGCCTCTGCTCATTCACCACTGAAGGTACACACTCTGTCAATCAATGTTCCCTCTAATTTTTCATGTGTGTGAGCAAACGCAAAAAGTCCCTGAGCATTGAGTGGAGCCCATGTGAGCAACATCACATGTGCACACTGTGGCTACACCAGCAGCACACCTGTCCCAAACATGACTAAATAACAAGTTCAATCTCCATCCATCCATCCATTTTCTACCGCTTGTCCCTTTCGGGGTCGCTGGAGCCTATCTCAGCTGCATTCGGGCGGAAGGCTGGGTACACCCTGGACAAGTCCCCACCCATCGCAGGGCCAACACAGATAGACAGACAACATTCTCTTATTATTATAATCAAATGACAGCAGTCATTTCCTTTTCTAATATACGGTAAGTTGAAAAGGATTTGTTGTATTCTCTTTTTATTTACCATTTTCACAACGTGACAACGTCACTGCTTTTGGCTTTTGTAATAACAGAACTTTCAAATCCAGCCTTAAAAGATGTGTTTATTGAGCAGATGAAGTCAAATATCCTTCCAATGAGACACGTTTCCACTTGAATGTTGAACATTATATCTGCTGAAGTCCAGTCGGATAGTTGAAGTCCAGTCTAATAGTTGAAGTCCAGTTGAAGTCCAGTCTGATAGTTGAAGTCCAGTCTGATAGATGAAGTCCAGTCTGATAGATGAAGTCCAGTCTAATAGTTGAAGTCCAGTTGCCAGTTGAAGTCCAGTCTAATAGTTGAAGTCCAGTCTGATAGTTGAAGTCCAGTCTAGAAGTTTAAGTCCAGTTGCCAGTTGAAGTCCAGTCTGATAGATGAAGTCCAGTCTAATAGTTGAAGTCCAGTTGCCAGTTGAAGTCCAGTCTGATAGTTGAAGTCCAGTTGAAGTCCAGTCAGATAGTTGAAGTCCAGTCTAATAGTTGAAGTCCAGTTGCCAGTTGAAGTCCAGTCTGATAGATGAAGTCCAGTCTAATAGTTGAAGTCCAGTCTGATAGATGAAGTCCAGTCTAATAGTTGAAGTCCAGTCTGATAGATGAAGTCCAGTCTAATAGTTGAAGTCCAGTTGCCAGTTGAAGTCCAGTCTGATAGTTGAAGTCCAGTCTGATAGATGAAGTCCAGTCTAATAGTTGAAGTCCAGTTGCCAGTTGAAGTCCAGTCTGATAGTTGAAGTCCAGTTGAAGTCCAGTCTGATAGTTGAAGTCCAGTCTGATAGTTGAAGTCCAGTCTAATAGTTGAAGTCCAGTCTAATAGTTGAAGTCCAGTCTGATAGATGAAGTCCAGTCTAATAGTTGAAGTCCAGTCTGATAGATGAAGTCCAGTCTAATAGTTGAAGTCCAGTCTGATAGTTGAAGTCCAGTCTAATAGTTGAAGTCCAGTTGCCAGTTGAAGTCCAGTCTGATAGTTGAAGTCCAGTCTGATAGTTGAAGTCCAGTCTAATAGTTGAAGTCCAGTTGCCAGTTGAAGTCCAGTCTGATAGTTGAAGTCCAGTTGAAGTCCAGTTGCCAGTTGAAGTCCAGTCTGATAGTTGAAGTCCAGTCTAATAGTTGAAGTCCAGTTGCCAGTTGAAGTCCAGTCTGATAGATGAAGTCCAGTCTAATAGTTGAAGTCCAGTTGCCAGTTGAAGTCCAGTCTGATAGTTGAAGTCCAGTCTAATAGTTGAAGTCCAGTTGCCAGTTGAAGTCCAGTCTGATAGTTGAAGTCCAGTCTGATAGTTGAAGTCCAGTCTAATAGTTGAAGTCCAGTTGCCAGTTGAAGTCCAGTCTGATAGATGAAGTCCAGTCTAATAGTTGAAGTCCAGTCTGATAGATGAAGTCCAGTCTGATAGTTGAAGTCCAGTTGAAGTCCAGTCTGATAGTTGAAGTCCAGTTGAAGTCCAGTCTGATAGTTGAAGTCCAGTCTAATAGTTGAAGTCCAGTTGCCAGTTGAAGTCCAGTCTAATAGATGAAGTCCAGTCTAATAGTTGAAGTCCAGTTGCTAGTTGAAGTCCAGTCTGATAGTTGAAGTCCAGTTGAAGTCCAGTCTGATAGTTGAAGTCCAGTCTAATAGTTGAAGTCCAGTCTGATAGTTGAAGTCCAGTCTAATAGTTGAAGTCCAGTCTAATAGTTGAAGTCCAGTCTGATAGTTGAAGTCCAGTCTGATAGTTGAAGTCCAGTTGCCAGTTGAAGTCCAGTCTGATAGTTGAAGTCCAGTCTGATAGTTGAAGTCCAGTCTGATAGTTGAAGTCCAGTTGCCAGTTGAAGTCCAGTCTGATAGTTGAAGTCCAGTCTGATAGTTGAAGTCCAGTCTGATAGTTGAAGTCCAGTCTAAAAGTTGAAGTCCAGTTGCCAGTTGAAGTCCAGTCTGATAGTTGAAGTCCAGTCTGATAGTTGAAGTCCAGTTGAAGTCCAGTCTGATAGTTGAAGTCCAGTCTAATAGTTGAAGTCCAGTTGCCAGTTGAAGTCCAGTCTAATAGATGAAGTCCAGTCTAATAGTTGAAGTCCAGTTGCTAGTTGAAGTCCAGTCTGATAGTTGAAGTCCAGTTGAAGTCCAGTCTGATAGTTGAAGTCCAGTCTAATAGTTGAAGTCCAGTCTGATAGTTGAAGTCCAGTTGAAGTCCAGTCTGATAGTTGAAGTCCAGTCTGATAGTTGAAGTCCAGTCTAATAGTTGAAGTCCAGTCTAATAGATGAAGTCCAGTCTAATAGTTGAAGTCCAGTCTAATAGTTGAAGTCCAGTCTGATAGTTGAAGTCCAGTCTGATAGTTGAAGTGTGTGTTGTATCGATGACTGTACTCTTATTGCATTATACATACATACACACTCTCAAGTGTGTGTGTGTGTGTGTGCGTGCGCGTGTGCGTGTGCGTGTGCGTGTGTGTGTGTGTTGTATCGATGACTGTACTCTTATTTTTTTTTTTTTTTTTTTTTTTTTATCTTATTATTTATTTGTGTGTGGCGTCGCGCGGGTCTCACTTCCTGTTGGGTGGGGTCCGTGCCCGTGTGGCCCGACCTTGCGCTGTGGGGTCTCTGTTGGTGACTTGGTGTGGTGGCGGCGCAGCCCCCGTGTCTGGTCTGGATGCTGTGTCTCGGTTGTTTGGGCGGTGGTGTGTTTGTGCGGGTTTGGGTTGGGGTGGGGGGCCTTTTGGTTGGGGGGGTTGTTGGTGTCTCTTGTTTGCGTGTTGGCGTTCGGGCTGGCCGGCGGGCTGGCGCCGGCTGGTCTCCGTGGCCCTGGTGGCGTGTGGTTGCTGGTCGCAGTTTTTTTTTGTTTTTTTTTGATCGCTTTGATTTGATTGGCTGGTGCTGGCTGTCTGGGGTTATTGCGGCTGCTGTTTCTGCTGCCGTTTGTTTGTGGTGTGGGCGCCTGTGGCTGCTGGGTCTGGTGCAGGGGTGTGGCTGATGTTGTGACTGATGGCAGCGCGCGCGCGTGATGGCTGTCGGGGCTGACGAACTGTGTATATGTATGTATATGTGTGTGTATGTATGTATGTTTATATATGTGTATGTGTACATATGTGTATGTATATGTATATATGTGTATGTGTGGGTATGTATACGTGTATGTGTGTATGTGTATGTATATATGCATGTATGTATGTATATTTCTGGGGGTACGCTCTGGGCCTGCCTGTCAGACGGGGGTCGACGCCTCAGGCTACTGCATCCGAACTGCGTGTCTGGAGCTCCTGGGTCCCGCTGTCCATCCCTTCCGGGTGCCCGTCTTGGTTGGGGCCTGTTGGGCCTAGTCCCTGCGTCTATTGTGGTAGCTTGGTGCTGCAAGGTATTCCGAGGTGCTGCGAGTCGGCCAGTTGCTGGGGTAGTGACCTTGTTTGTCAGCATGTCTGTGATCTTCTTTTAATTCTTTTTTTTTTTTTTTTTTAATTAATTAATTAATTTATTTATTTATTTATTTATTTTTTAATATATTTTATTAATATTATTTTTTAATTTTCCCCTCCCTCAGGGGGGGGGCTCGGCGGGGCGGTTGCTGGTTGTTCCATCTCCATCGTTGGGGTCCCTGCGGGTGGGGTGGGTGGTTCCCGTGGCCCTGTGCCTGGGTGGTCCTGCGGCGGCCGGTTTGGGTGGGGTGGCCGGGGGCTGGCCTCGCCGCGCTCTCCGGGGGTGGGGGGTGGGCTCGTGGGGGCCCGGTTGCCGGTGGGGCGGGGGCGGTCTTCCCGTCCGGTTGCGGGGAGTCTCTGGGTCCCTCGGGCGGGGCGTCTCGCCTTTCTGCCCGTGTGGGGTGTGGTCTCTCGCTGGCTTGGGGTCTGGCTGTCCCCTGCTTTTCTCGTGCCCTGTCCTCTGCCGGGTGCGTCTGTCTGCGGCCTGCTGCTGGCCCTTGTGGGCGGTACGGTGGGTCGGGCTCTGGGGTTCCTGTCGCTGGCCGGCTTGGCTGCGTGGGGGCGGTGGTCCCTGGTTCCCTGGGCACCACGCCTCCTGTTTGTGGGTTGGGCTCTCGGGGGTGATGGGGCCGTGCTCTGGCTCCCACGCACTCTGGGAGTCGAATGTATTGTACATGCAAATTCACATATGCTCACATACGTACATAGGTACCTACGCTCCCACATACATACACAAATACAGTACATATTTACCTACCTAATGTTCGTACATCCACACGCACATTCAATATACAAACATACACATACACATACTGTACATATACATTCACTGTACAAACACATATACACATTCTGTACATATACATTCATTGTACAAACACATATACACATTCTGTACATATACAAGTACATATGCATACTTACACTCATGCACATAATCACGTTTCATCAAACATATATTAACGTTGTTGCCCTAGGGTAAACTGGGTGTAACACATGGCACACTGACAAAGCTTAACCTATTGTGACTATAACAATCTACAAGGTTAATGTAGGTTGCTTCTCTTTCTCCCCCTCCATTTTTCTGCATTCTTTCGTATCTCAAGTTATCATTACGTATATGTATTGTTGCATTTAAACAACTGTATTGTTGATAATAAAGGTAAATTATTGGTATTGTTCATTATCAATAGCGCTATTTCTATTGGTATTTGTATTGATCCATTTGTAGTGTAATAATGCTCATGGTTATTTCTGTATTATTTTTTTATTTTTCGCTAACTGCTTATTTGCTATTACTTTTACCATCATATTTGTACATGTCATATTTGCTGATGTTGCTCTATTGTTGTTGTTGTTGTTGTTTGCTGTTGTTGTTTTTGTCTCTCTGTCTAATCCCCCTCTTGTCCCCACAATTTCCCCCTCTGTCTTCTTTTTTTTTCTCTTTCTATCCCCTCCTGCTCCGGCCCGGCTGCACTAAATGATAATATAAATACATTTAATAAAGTCAAATACAAATAAGGCAACAAGAGAAGTATCCTACACTTCTCTTTTGTAAAGTAAATCTGAACAGCCGACGTGGGCATCTACATCAACTATATGATTTGCCTGAGAAGCTGGACAGGACATAAATAAAAAAAAATAAAAAAATAAAAAAATAAAAAAAGTGTGTGTGTGTGTGTGCGTGTGCGTGTGCGTGTGTGTGTGTGTTGTATCGATGACTGTACTCTTATTGCATTATACATACATACACACTCTCAAGTGTGTGTGTGTGTGTGCGTGCGCGTGTGCGTGTGCGTGTGCGTGTGCGTGTGTGTGTGTGTGTGTGTGTGTGTGTGTGTGTGTGTGTGTGTGTGTTGTATCGATGACTGTACTCTTATTGCATTATACATACATACACACTCTCAAGTGTGTGTGTGTGTGTGTGTGTGTGTGTGCAACACTACACTACAACTAGTCCTGCCAACAGTGAATGGACTTGAGTAGTCATCAAACAGTGTGAAAAGAGGGGTGGTCTTATATTGGTGGTCGTCTTATATTGGAGGTTAACTTATATTGGGGGTTGTCTTATATTGGTGGTCGTCTTATATTGGGGGATAACTTATATTGGGGGTTGTCTTATATTGGTAGTCGACTTATATTGGGAGTTGACTTATATTGGGGATTGTCTTATATTGGGGGTCGTCTTATATTGGGGCTTGTCTTATATTGTCATCAAACAGTGTGAAAAGAGGGGTGGTCTTATATTGGTGGTCATCTTATATTGGAGGTTAACTTATATTGGGGGTTGTCTTATATTGGTGGTCGTCTTATATTGGGGGGTAACTTATATTGGGGGTTGTCTTATATTGGTAGTCGACTTATATTGGGAGTTGACTTATATTGGGTATTGTCTTATATTGGGGGTCGTCTTATATTGGGGCTTGTCTTATATTGTCATCAAACAGTGTGAAAAGAGGGGTTGTCGTACATTGCTTGTCGTCTTATATTGAAGGTCGTCTTATATTGGGGTTGTCTTATATTGTGGGTTGTCTTGTCTTATATTAGGGGTCGTCTTACATTGGGGTTGTCTTATATTGGTGGTCGTCTTATATTAGGGGTCGTCTTATATAGTCATCAAACATTGTCAAAAGAGGGGTTGTCTTACATTGCTTGTCGTCTTATATTGAAGGTGGTCTTATAGTGGGGTTGTCTTATATTGGGGTTGTCTTATATTAAGGGTCGTCTTATATTGGGGGTTGTCTTATATTGGGAGTCGACTTATATTGAGGATCGTCTTATATTCGGGGTCGTCTTATATTTGTGCCAATATGCATGTGTTTACCAATATCCTGCCAACAGTGAATGGACTTGTGTAGTCATCAAACAGTGTGAAAAGAGGGGTGGTCTTATATTGGTGGTCATCTTATATTGGAGGTTAACTTATATTGGGGGTTGTCTTATATTGGTGGTCGTCTTATATTGGGGGGTAACTTATATTGGGGGTTGTCTTATATTGGTAGTCGACTTATATTGGGAGTTGACTTATATTGGGGATTGTCTTATATTGGGGGTCGTCTTATATTGGGGCTCGTCTTATATTGTCATCAAACAGTGTGAAAAGAGGGGTTGTCGTACATTGCTTGTCGTCTTACATTGAAGGTTGTCTTATATTGGGGTTGTCTTATATTGTGGGTTGTCTTATATTAGGGGTCGTCTTACATTGGGGTTGTCTTATATTGGGGTTGTCTTATATTGGTGGTCGTCTTGTATTAGGGGTCGTCTTATATAGTCATCAAACATTGGCAAAAGAGGGGTTGTCTTACATTGCTTGTCGTCTTATATTGAAGGTGGTCTTATAGTGGGGTTGTCTTATATTGGGGTAATATGCATGTGTTTACCAATGTCCTGCCAGCAGTGAATAGACTTGAGTAGTCCTCAAACAGTGTGAAAAGAGGGGTTGTCTTATATTGGTGGTCGTCTTATAATGGGGGTTGTCTTATATTGGGGTTTTTCTCATATTGATGGTCGTCTTACATGGGGGTTGTCTTATATTGGTGGTCGTCTTATATTGGAAGTTGACTTATATTGGGGTTGTCTTATATTGGGGGTCGTCTTATATTGGGGTTGTCTTATATTGGGGGTCGTCTTATATTGGGGGTTGTCTTATATTGGGGGTTGTCTTATATTGGGAGTCGACTTATATTGGGGATCGTCTTATATTCGGGGTCGTCTTATATTTGCGCCAATATGCATGTGTTTACCAATGTCCCGCCAACAGTGAATGGACTTGAGTAGTCATCAAACAGTGTGAAAAAGGGGTTGTCTTATATTGGGGGTCGTCTTATATTGGGGGTTGTCTTATATTGGGAGTCAACTTATATTGGGGATCGTCTTATATTGGGGGTCGTCTTATATTTGTGCCAATATGCATGTGTTTACCAATGTCCTGCCAGCAGTGAATAGACTTGAGTAGTCCTCAAACAGTGTGAAAAGAGGGGTTGTCTTATATTGGTGGTCGTCTTATAATGGGGGTTGTCTTATATTGGGGTTCTTCTCATATTGATGGTTGTCTTATATGGGGGTTGTCTTATATTGGTGGTCGTCTTATATTGGAAGTTGACTTATATTGGGGTTGTCTTATATTGGGGGTCGTCTTATATTGGTAGTCGACTTATATTTGCGCCAATATGCATGTGTTTACCAATGTCCTGCCAACAGTGAATGGACTTGAGTAGTCATCAAACAGTGTGAAAAGAGGGGTGGCTTATATTGGTGGTCATCTTATATTGGAGGTTAACTTATATTGGGGGTTGTCTTATATTGGTGGTCGTCTTATATTGGGGGGTAACTTATATTGGGGGTTGTCTTATATTGGTAGTCGACTTATATTGGGAGTTGACTTATATTGGGGATTGTCTTATATTGGGGGTCGTCTTATATTGGGGCTTGTCTTATATTGTCATCAAACAGTGTGAAAAGAGGGGTTGTCGTACATTGCTTGTTGTCTTATATTGAAGGTCGTCTTATATTGGGGTTGTCTTATATTGTGGGTTGTCTTATATTAGGGGTCGTCTTACATTGGGATTGTCTTATATTGGGGTTGTCTTATATTGGTGGTCGTCTTATATTAGGGGTCGTCTTATATAGTCATCAAACATTGTCAAAAGAGGGGTTGTCTTACATTGCTTGTCGTCTTATATTGAAGGTGGTCTTATAGTGGGGTTGTCTTATATTAGGGTTGTCTTATATTAAGGGTCGTCTTATATTGGGGGTTGTCTTATATTGGGAGTCGACTTATATTGAGGATCGTCTTATATTCGGGGTCGTCTTATATTTGTGCCAATATGCATGTGTTTACCAATATCCTGCCAACAGTGAATGGACTTGAGTAGTCATCAAACAGTGTGAAAAGAGGGGTGGTCTTATATTGGTGGTCGTCTTGTATTGGGGTTGTCTTATATTGGGGGTCGTCTTATATTGGGAGTCGACTTATATTGGGTATCGTCTTATATTCGGGGTCGTCTTATATTTGCGCCAATATGCATGTGTTTACCAATGTCCCGCCAACACTGAATGGACTTGAGTAGTCATCAAACAGTGTGAAAAAGGGGTTGTCTTATATTGGGGGTCGTCTTATATTGGGGGTTGTCTTATATTGGGAGTCAACTTATATTGGGGATCGTCTTATATTGGGGGGTCGTCTTATATTTGTGCCAATATGCATGTGTTTGCCAATGTCCTGCCATCAGTGAATATACTTGAGTAGTCCTCAAACAGTGTGAAAAGAGGGGTTGTCTTATATTGGTGGTCGTCTTGTAATGGGGGTTGTCTTATATTGGGTTTTTTCTCATATTGATGGTCGTCTTATATGGGGGTTGTCTTATATTGGTGGTCGTCTTATATTGGAAGTTGACTTATATTGGGGTTGTCTTATATTGGGGGTCGTCTTATATTGGTAGTCGACTTATATTTGCGCCAATATGCATGTGTTTACCAATGTCCTGCCAACAGTGAATGGACTTGAGTAGTCATCAAACAGTGTGAAAAGAGGGGTGGCTTATATTGGTGGTCATCTTATATTGGGGGTTGTTTTATATTGGGGGTTGTCTTATATTGGTAGTCGACTTATATTTGTGCCAATATGCATGTGTTTCCAATGTCCTGCCAAAAGTGAATGGACTTGAGTAGTCCTCAAACAGTGTGAAAAGAGGGGTGGTCTTTTATTGGTGGTCGTCTTATATTGGGGTTGTCTTATATTGGGGGTCGTCTTATATTTGTGCTAGTATGTGTGTGTTTCCAAAGTCCTGCCAACAGTGAATGGACTTGAATAGTTCTTTCATTGATCCAGATGAGGTGATTGAGGCCTCCAGCGGTTGCCCTGCTAGTTAACAATGTTCCTTCTAGTTAACAGCGTACCCTGCTAGTTAACAATGTGCCCTGCTAGTTAACAGTGTACTCTGTTAGTTAACAATGTGCCCTGATAGTTAACAATGTGCATTGCTAGTTAACAATGTACCCTGCTAGTTAACAATGAGCCCTGCTAGTTAACAGTGTACTCTGTTAGTTAACAATGTGCCCTGCTATATAACAGTGTACTATGTTAGTTAACAGCATACCCTGCTAGTTAACAGCGTGCCCTGCTAGTTAACAATGTTCCTTCTAGTTAACAGCATACCCTGCTAGTTAACAATGTGCCCTGCTAGTTAACAGCGTACCCTGCTAGTTAACAATGTTCCTTCTAGTTAACAGCATACCCTGCTAGTTAACAATGTGCCCTGCTAGTTAACAGTGTACTCTGTTAGTTAACAATGTGCCCTGCTAGTTAACAATGTGCATTGCTAGTTAACAATGTACCTTGCTAGTTAACAATGAGCCCTGCTAGTTAACAGTGTACTCTGTTAGTTAACAATGTTCCCTGCTAGTTAACAATGTGCCCTGCTATATAACAGTGTACTATGTTAGTTAACAGCATACCCTGCTGCTAGTTAACAGCGTGCCCTGCTAGTTAACAATGTTCCTTCTAGTTAACAGCATACCCTGCTAGTTAACAATGTGCCCTGCTAGTTAACAGCGTACCCTGCTAGTTAACAATGTTCCTTCTAGTTAACAGCATACCCTGCTAGTTAACAGTGTGCCCTGCTAGTTAACAGTGTACTCTGTTAGTTAACAATGTGCCCTGCTAGTTAACTATGTGCATTGCTAGTTAACAATGTACCCTGCTAGTTAACAATTAGCCCTGCTAGGTAACAGTGTACTCTGTTAGTTAACAATGTTCCCTGCTAGTTAACAATGTGCCCTGCTAGTTAACAGTGTACTATGCTAATTAACAGCATACCCTGCTAGTTAACAGCGTACCCTGCTAGTTAACAATGTTCCTTCTAGTTAACAGCATACCCTGCTAGTTAACAATGTGCCCTGCTAGTTAACAGTGTACTCTGTTAGTTAACAATGTGCCCTGCTAGTTAACAATGTGCATTGCTAGTTAACAATGTACCCTGCTAGTTAACAATGAGCCCTGCTGGTTAACAGTGTACTCTGTTAGTTAACAATGTTCCCTGCTAGTTAACAATGTGCCCTGCTATATAACAGTGTACTATGTTAATTAACAGAATACCCTGCTAGTTAACAGCGTGCCCTGCTAGTTAACAATGTGCCATGCTAGTTAACAGTGTACTCTGTTAGTTAACAGCGTACCACTTTCACATGGGGGGCCGCTGCTATTGTGGGTGGTCGAGGGCCCGCAGGTTGCAGGTTCCTCCGCCTCCCACAATCCTAATTAGAAGGGTCAGTGGTCTGCATCAAGTCAGGCCATGTTTGATGGCGGGTGGGGGAGGGAGGGGAGGGAGGGAGGGAGGGCGCCATCATCAAGCAAAGCAGAGTAGAGTCATGGCGAGTTTATTCATTATTCAGCGTCTTGCAGTCAAGTCTTGTATTTGCATTGTGCAAGTCCCAGGAGACGTCCTAATGTGGAGCGCCACCAGCTTTCCTTTACTGACACTGAACACGGCCCGCAGAGCAAGTAGTCACAACAGCAGAGAACATAAGTGGTGAGAAGTAAACTTTGGAAAGATCATTTTTGGTTCCATTAGACGTCATGGATAATATACACGACACATGCCATACAGTAAAC
>NC_084583.2:18760000-18772500 GCF_033978685.3 Nerophis lumbriciformis | reverse complement strand
TGTGGACTCGTCAGACCACAGAACACTTTTCCACTTTGTATCAGTCCATCTTAGATGAGCTCAGGCCCAGCGAAGCCGACGGCGTTTCTGGGTGTTGTTGATAAACGGTTTTCGCCTTGCATAGGAGAGTTTTAACTTGCACTTACAGATGTAGCGACCAACTGTAGTTACTGAGAGTGGGTTTCTGAAGTGTTCCTGAGCCCATGTGGTGATATCCTTTACACACTGATGTCGCTTGTTGATGCAGTACCGCCTGAGGGATGGAAGGTCACGGGCTTAGCTGCTTACGTGCAGTGATTTCTCCAGATTCTCTGAACCCTTTGATGATATTACGGAGCGTAGATGGTGAAATCCCTAAATTCCTTGCAATAGCTGCTTGAGAAAGGTTTTTCTTAAACTGTTCAACAATTTGCTCAGGCATTTGTTGACAAAGTGGTGACCCTCGCCCCATCCTTGTTTGTGAATGACCGAGCATTTCATGGAATCTACTTTTATACCCAATCATGGCACCCACCTGTTCCCAATTAGCCTGCACACCTGTGGGATGTTCCAAATAAGTGTTTGATGAGCATTCCTCAACTTTATCAGTATTTATTGCCACCTTTCCCAACTTCTTTGTCACGTGTTGCTGCCATCAAATTCTAAAATGAATGATTATTTGCAAAAAAAAATAAAATAAAGTTTATGAGTTTGAACATCAAATATGTTGTCTTTGTAGCATATTCAACTGAATATGAATGTGTGTATATTAGAGATGCGCGGTTTGCGGGCACAACCGCGGAGTCCGCGGATTATCCGCGGATCGGGTGGGTGAAATTAAAAAAAATAAGATTTTATCCGCGCGCGGGTCGGGTCGGGCGGATTAATTAGATTTTTTTTTTTTTTTTTTTTTTTTTTTTTTGCGGGTGGCAGTTAAACCAATTGGGAAATATATATACATAGTTAAATGTTGTTACCCACATACGAAAAACGAGCAGGCACCTGCTGCATATGTCACAACAGAAGAAAAAAAAAGAAAAAGAGATGGACACTTTTACGGAGCGGAGAAGGGACGCCTCGCCGGGGTCCGGGACCGAGGCCCCTTCCCCCGAGAGGGCCCCACCGGGAGCCGTAGCTGAGGCGATCCGCGAGAAGGGCCCGACGCACGTCCAGGGTCACCACCGCGCCCACCGCACCGACACCCCGCCTCGTCCGCCTTCGCCGCGGCCGGCGTCACGCGCAGCAGGTAAGCAGCTTACCTGCCCGCCACCCCCGTGGCCGGGGGCTCGTAACATGGGTCACTCCGCGCGCTCCGCCCGCGCAGCTTACCTGCCCGCCACCCCTGTTGCCGGGGGCGCGTAACAGGGGTCACTCCGCGCGCAGTGCACTCACGAAAGGGGTGGGGCTCACCCTGGTTGATAAAGACAGCAGGACGGTGGCCATGGAAGTCGGAACCCGCTAAGGAGTGTGTAACAACCCACCTGCCGAATCAACTAGCCCTGAAAATGGATGGCGCTGGAGCGTGGGCCCATACCCGGCCGTCGCCGGCAGCGAGACGCGCTTGGAGGTGCGCTCAGCGCGGCTCCCATATGATTGCGCACTGATGTGCGTCTGGGTCGTGACAGCGTGGCACGCGAAAGACTGTGCTGCATTGGATCAGTCTCCTTTCTTTAACAGGCAAAAGCTTTATAACCTCACCATACCTGCCAACTTTTGAAATCAGAAAAACCTAGTAGCCAGGGTCCAAGGGCCGCAGGCCCCGGTAGGTCCAGGACAAAGTCCTGGTGGAGGGTTCAAGGCTTCGCCCCCCGACGCAAAATGATTATTAGCATTCAGACAGGTTAAAATGTTGCTAAAACCATCACTTTTCTATCAGTCACAGTGACTTTTCAAAACAAAAATATTACAGCAAAAATCATATGGGTTGATTGACATGTTTATTCTGTAAGCTAACTTCAATAGTTTGAAATTATTTTGACAGTTAATGCCAGTTATCCTGTCAACCTTTCACAAGACTTCAATTTGTTAATTGAAAGTATAAACAGTATAAACACTTTTTACAGTAAACAAATGGTAAAACAGTACTAAACAATTCCATTTAAAAAAAAATTGGTGTCATTATTAACTTTCTGTCCAAGCTTGTATAATCTACTGCCTTGTTCAATTGTAAAAAATATTCTGTGCCTAAAATTCACATTTCTATCACAATTATCATACTGTAAACATGGTAAGCTAACTTCATTAAAATTAATAGTCCTGTCAATAGCATGGAATTACAATTCAAATGTAGTTTTTTTGTAAGCCTTTCAAAAGAATTCAAAATATGAAAAATTAATGAAAATTAATTTAAGCCATCAGACACTTGAAAAGTGGCACATCACATCTCTAATGTAATCATTTGAACTTTTCAACAGAAATAGCACTGCAAAAATATTAAGGACATACTTCTGTATTTTAGTAGTTATGCTGTCAACATTTAACAAGATTTCTTCAACTTGGACTTGAAAGCATAAATAGTATAAACACTTTTAACAGTATGTCGTGCTGTGAAATACAGCCGACAGGATTGCGCACCAAACACGAAGCAAGGCCAAATTGCATGCATGGTGCAGGAGAACAAAGGACTTCTTTCATTTAAGGTTTGTGATAAACCATCAAACTCATTCGTTAAAAGGACTCTATAGTAATACAAAGCGAGTTTTTCTGGACATTATCATGCAAGAAAAGTTTATTTTTGGGACCGCGATCACCGCGTAATGATTTTTAAAGGTTGCATTACAAACATTTAACTGTCCCATGTGATCAGCCAGTGCGATTGGAAATCCATGCTCAATTATTGCCTCCGTAAATAAAACTTCGGGCGGGTGCGGGCGGATGGCGGGCGGGTGCAGTTCTGATCAAACGTTACATCGGGTGGATGGCGGATGGTTGACGACTTTCTGACGCGGTTGCGGATGAAATAAATTGCCTATCCGCGCATCTCTAGTGTATATGTATGTGTACATATGTATGTGTGTATATTAGGGGTGTAACGGTACGTGTATTTGTATTGAACCGTTTCGGTACGGGGGTTTTGGTTCGGTTCGGAGGTGTACCGAACGAGTTTCCACACGAACATATGAAGTAGTCGCCCAAGCTAAAGTCTTAACAAGCTGCTTTGCTTTCTGCCTCTGTCTCCTACACACACACCCAGCATTGTCCCAGCCACATAACCATCTGATTGGTTACAACCTTAGCGGTAACAGCCAATCAGCAGTGCGTATTCAGTCTGTTACTACATTATATATATACTTGCAGTGTGTATATTGTACATATTACATATTGTTATGAAGGTGTCTGTTACTACATTATATATATACTTGCAGTGTGTATATTGTACATATTATATATTGTTATGAAGGTGTCTGTTACTACATTATATATATACTTGCAGTGTGTATATTGTACATATTACATATTGTTATGAAGGTGTCTGTTACTACATGATATATATACTTGCAGTGTGTATATTGTACATATTACATATTGTTATGAAGGTGTCTGTTACTACATGATATATATACTTGCAGTGTGTATATTGTACATATTACATATTGTTATGAAGGTGTCTGTTACTACATTATATAAATACTTGCAGTGTGTATATTGTACATATTACATATTGTTATGAAGGTGTCTGTTACTACATGATATATATACTTGCAGTGTGTATATTGTACATATTATATATTGTTATGAAGGTGTCTGTTACTACATTATATATATACTTGCAGTGTGTATATTGTACATATTACATATTGTTTTGAAGGTGTCTGTTACTACATGATATATATACTTGCAGTGTGTATATTGTACATATTACATATTGTTATGAAGGTGTCTGTTACTACATGATATATATACTTGCAGTGTGTATATTGTACATATTATATATTGTTATGAAGGTGTCTGTTACTACATGATATATATACTTGCAGTGTGTATATTGTACATATTACATATTGTTATGAAGGTGTCTGTTACTACATTATATATATACTTTCAGTGTGTATATTGTACATATTACATATTGTTATGAAGGTGTCTGTTACTACATGATATATATATACTTGCAGTGAGTATATTGTACATATTACATATTGTTATGAAGGTGTCTGTTACTACATGATATATATCTACTTGCAGTGTGTATATTGTACATATTATATATTGTTATGAAGGTGTCTGTTACTACATGATATCAGTGTGTATGTTGTACATATTACATATTGTTATGAAGGTGTCTGTTACTACATGATATATATATACTTGCAGTGTGTATATTGTACATATTACATACTGTTATGAAGGTGTCTGTTACTACATTATATATATACTTGCAGTGTGTATATTGTACATATTACATATTGTTATGAAGGTGTCTGTTACTACATTATATATATACTTGCAGTGTGTATATTGTACATATTACATATTGTTATGAAGGTGTCTGTTCCTAGATGATATATATACTTGCAGTGTGTATATTGTACATATTACATATTGTTATGAAGGTGTCTGTTACTACATTATATATATACTTGCAGTGTGTATATTGTACATATTACATATTGTTATGAAGGTGTCTGTTACTACATTACATATATACTTGCAGTGTGTATATTGTACATATTACATATTGTTATGAAGGTGTCTGTTACTACATTATATATATACTTGCAGTGTGTATATTGTACATATTACATATTGTTATGAAGGTGTCTGTTACTACATTATATATATACTTGCAGTGTGTATATTGTACATATTACATATTGTTATGAAGGTGTCTGTTCCTAGATGATATATATACTTGCAGTGTGTATATTGTACATATTACATATTGTTATGAAGGTGTCTGTTACTACATTATATATATACTTGCAGTGTGTATATTGTACATATTACATATTGTTATGAAGGTGTCTGTTACTACATGATATATATACTTGCAGTGTGTATATTGTACATATTACATATTGTTATGAAGGTGTCTGTTCCTAGATGATATATATACTTGCAGTGTGTATATTGTACATATTACATATTGTTATGAAGGTGTCTGTTACTACATTATATATATACTTGCAGTGTGTATATTGTACATATTACATATTGTTATGAAGGTGTCTGTTACTACATTACATATATACTTGCAGTGTGTATATTGTACATATTACATATTGTTATGAAGGTGTCTGTTACTACATTATATATATACTTGCAGTGTGTATATTGTACATATTACATATTGTTATGAAGGTGTCTGTTACTACATGATATCAGTGTGTATATTGTACATATTACATGAGGTGAGTATGGGAGGAAGTGTTTAGGGGTGAAAAGGTGTTTTCCAAGTGAGCTGAAAGGTTAAAGGTCGTGAGAGACATCAGAGGAGTCAACAGTTTCCAAATGTACGTTGATGGAGAATAAAGAGATTTCATCATGTGAAAAATGGCCTTTTTAAGGTCTATTAAATCTCAGAGTCCAGAACTCGGCACAAAGTTTGACAAAGTGACGCAAAGTTGGAAAAGTTTCCCCTCCGGCTGAAAGTAACAAAACCTCAAACTGGCGAGTTAAACGCGGACTTAAAGGAGAAGTGCGCTTATTTTGCACATCATTAATTAGCACACACACTTCTTTCTCTGCTAGAAAGAGCTGTCTACCCATGCAGGTAATAAGGGTATGATCTATTCTATATACTTACATCATGTATATATCACATGTTATTATGAATGTTACTAGATACTACATATATACTGACATGTATATATTACATGTTATTATGAATGTTACTAGATACTACATATATACTTACATCATGTATATATTACATGTTATTATGAATGTTACTAGATACTACATATATACTTACATCATGTATATATTACATGTTATTATGAATGTTACTAGATACTACATATATACTTACATCATGTATATATTACATATTATTATGAATGTTACTAGATACTACATATATACTTATATCATGTATATATTACATGTTATTATGAATGTTACTACGTGACATAT
The DNA here is from genome assembly GCF_033978685.3 of Nerophis lumbriciformis. NCBI lineage: Eukaryota > Metazoa > Chordata > Actinopteri > Syngnathiformes > Syngnathidae > Nerophis > Nerophis lumbriciformis. The sequence continues at coordinate 18,766,446 of NC_084583.2, read as the reverse complement.
ATACTTACATCATGTATATATTACATGTTATTATGAATGTTACTACATGACATATATACTTACATCATGTATATATTACATGTTATTATGAATGTTACTAGATACTACATATATACTTACATCATGTATATATTACATGTTATTATGAATGTTACTAGATACTACATATGTACTTACATCATGCATATATTACATGTTATTATGAATGTTACTAGATACTACATATATACTTACATCATGCATATATTACATGTTATTATGAATGTTACTAGATACTACATATATACTTACATCATGTATATATTACATGTTATTATGAATGTTACTAGATACTACATATATACTGACATCATGTATATATTACATGTTATTATGAATGTTACTACATGACATATATACTTACATCATGTATAAATGATATTATGTGTATATAGGCTGTATTACTTCAATATAGGCTGTATTACTTCAATATAGACTGTATTACTTCAATATAGTTGTGCAGCTCCGTGGTGTTTGAGGAGTTGCTTGCTCTAATTGAGTGATGTGAAAGTTGCACAGGAGACTTTTCTGATTTAAACAAAAAAGAAAAGTGCGATGAAAAGATGATCCAGAGAGGAAAGAGAAAAACTCCTCCTGGAATTTTTGAAAGTCAAATGAGAATTCATGATCTGAAAAGTTTCTCAGTGGGAATAACTCACATGCAACTTTTATTTAATAACTCACATATTTAATAACTTACATGCAACTTTTATTTAATAACTCACATATTTACTAACTCACATATTTACTAACTCACATATTTAATAACTCACATGCAACCTTTATTTAATAACTCACATATTTAATAACTCACGTGCAACATTTATTTACTAACTCACATATTTAATAACTCACATGCAACTTTTATTTAATAACTCACATATTTACTAACTCACATATTTAATAACTCACATGCAACTTTTATTTAATAAATCACATATTTAATAACTCACATGCAACTTTTATTTAATAACTCACATATTTAATAACTCACATGCAACTTTTATTTACTAACTCACATATTTAATAACTCACGTGCAACTTTTATTTACTAACTCACATATTTAATAACTCACGTGCAACTTTTATTTACTAACTCACATATTTAATAACTCACATATTTAATAACTCACATATTTAAAAACTCACATATTTAATAACTCACATGCAACTTTTATTTAATAACTCACATATTTAATAACTCACATGCAACTTTTATTTAATAACTCACATATTTAATAACTCACATGCAACTTTTATTTAATAACTCACATATTTAATAACTCACATGCAACTTTTATTTAATAACTCACATATTTAATAACTCACATGCAACTTTTATTTAATAACTCACACATTTAATAACTCACATGCAACTTTTATTTAATAACTCACATGCAACTTTTATTTAATAACTCACATATTTAATAACTCACATGCAACTTTTATTTAATAACTCACATGCAACTTTTATTTAATAACTCACATATTTAATAACTCACATATTTAATAACTCACATATTTACTAACTCACATGCAACTTTTATTTACTAACTCACATATTTAATAACTCACATATTTAATAACTCACATATTTAAAAACTCACATATTTAAAAACTCACATATTTAATAACTCACATGCAACTTTTATTTAATAACTCACATATTTAATAACTCACATGCAACTTTTATTTAATAACTCACATATTTAATAACTCACATGCAACTTTTATTTAATAACCCACATATTTAATAACTCACATGCAACTTTTATTTAATAACTCACATGCAACTTTTATTTAATAACTCACATATTTAATAACTCACATGCAACTTTTATTTAATAACTCACATATTTAATAACTCACATGCAACTTTTATTTAATAACTCACATATTTAATAACTCACATGCAACTTTTATTTAATAACTCACATATTTAATAACTCACGTGCAACTTTTATTTAATAACTCACATATTTAATAACTCACATGCAACTTTTATTTAATAACTCACATGCAACTTTTATTTAATAACTCACATGCAACTTTTATTTAATAACTCACATATTTAATAACTCACATGCAACTTTTATTTAATAACTCACATGCAACTTTTATTTAATAACTCACATATTTAATAACTCACATATTTAATAACTCACATATTTACTAACTCACATGCAACTTTTATTTAATAACTCACATATTTAATAACTCACATGCAACTTTTATTTAATAACTCACATATTTAATAACTCACATATTTAATAACTCACATATTTAAAAACTCACATGCAACTTTTATTAAAAGTAGTCATCCCTCACCACATGAAAATAAAGTAGTCATCCCTCACCACATGAAATTAAAGTAGTCATCCCTCACCACATGAAAATAAAGTAGTCATCCCTCACCACATGAAAATAAAGTAGTCATCCCTCACCACATGAAAATAAAGTAGTCATCCCTCACCACATGAAATTAAAGTAGTCATCCCTCACCACATGAAAATAAAGTAGTCATCCCTCACCACATGAAAATAACCCTACTGAGGCGTCATTTCTGTGGAACAATATACAAAGTAGAAAAGCAGTGAAGTTGTGTAAATGGTCAATAAAAAGAGAATACAACAAATCCTTTTCAACTTATATTCAATTGAATAGACTGCAAAGACAAGATATTTCATGTTCACACTGAGAAACTTTGGTTTTTTTTTTGCAAATAATCAATTTAGAATTTAATGGCAGCAACAAATTGCAGGGGCATTTTTACCAGTGTGTTACATGGCCTTTCCTTTTAACAACACTCAGTAAAGGTTTGGGAACTGAGGAGACACATTTTTGAAGTGGAATTCTTTCCCATTCTTGCTTGATGTACAGCTTAAGTTGTTCAACAGTCTCCCTTCTCATGTTTTAGCCTTCACACTTTTTCAATGTCTGGACTACAGGCAGGCCAGTCTAGTACCCGCACTCTTTTACTATGAAGCCACGCTGTTGTAACACCTGGCTTGGCATCGTCTTGCTGAGTCATGCAGTCATCAGTGAGAAAGAAGTCATGCAGTCATCAGTGAGAAGGAGATAAAGAGAGCGGTAGAAGACTAAGAGGAGAAGATACTTCTTGCAATCAGTGGAGTGAGAATGTAACATCACATCTCAATCCTCAAACACAATAATACTTTCATAATAACACAATAATATTTTAATAATAATGCAATAATACTTTAATAATAATACAATAATACTTTAATAATAATACAATAATACTTTCATAACAACACAATAATATTTTCATAATAACACAATAATACTTTAATAATAATACAATAATACGTTAATAATAATACAATAGTACTTTAATAATAATACAATAATACTTTAATAATAACACAATAATGCTTAAATAATAATACTTTGATAATAATACAATAATACTTTAATAATAACACAATAATGCTTAAATAATAATACTTTAATAATAATACAATAATACTTTAATAATAACACAATAATGCTTAAATAATAATACTTTAATAATAATACAATAACACTTTGTCAGCAGTGCTCAGTGCCAACACCTACTGGAGGATGCAACTACACCACTTTCATGGCAACTGTTGTACGCACACACACACACACACACACACACACACACACACACACACACACACACTTGAGAGTGTGTACAATGCAATAAGAGTACAGTCATCAATACAACACACACACACACACATCACAGACATTATACCATTGTCTTATGGCGTTATGTAACCATAAACCGTATTCATGATAACTGCAGTAAACACACACACACACACACACACACACACACACACACACACACACACACACACACACACACACACACATTACTTCTCTAGTGACTCAAAGCGCTTTTACATAATGAAACCCATTATCTAAGTTACACTTAAACCAGTGTGGGTGGCACTGTATACATACATACATACATACATATGTACACTTACATATATACACACACATACATATGTACACTTACATATATACACACACATACATATGTACACATTTTTACACACATACATATGTACACTTATATACACACATACATATGTACATATATATATACCGTATTTTCCGCACCATAAGGCGCCCTGGGTTATAAGCCGCGCCTTCAATGAACGGCATATTTCAAAACTTTGTCCACCTATAAGCCGCCCCGTGTTATAAGCCGCATCTAACTGCGCTAAAGGAATGTCAAAAAAACAGTCAGATAGGTCAGTCAAACTTTAATAATATATTAAAAACCAGCGTGATGTGGGCGCGCATGGAGTCGTATATCAACATGGACGGAGCTGCGTGAAAAAAGCCACCCGGCCTCTTCGCGTAAACTTACCTTAACCACTCGCTCATCTTTTCTTCATCCATCCATCCCTTCGAGTTAGCTTTTATGATGACGCCGGCTGGAAAGGTCTCTTTTGGCAAGGTCTTCCTTTTGAATATCACCATGGGTGGAAGTTTCTGGCCATTAGCATGGCAAGCTAGAACCACAGTGAAGGATGACTTCTCATTCCTTGTGGTGCGAATATTCACCGTACGTGCTCCCGTTGTATCCACAGTGCGGTTCACAGGAATATCAAAAGTCAGTGGAACCTCGTCCATGTTGATAATGTTCTCTGGCCGGATCTTTTTTTCAGCTATCTTGTTTTTACAATATGCACGGAAAGTAGCCAGCTTTTCTTGAAAGTCTTTAGGCAGTTGCTGTGAAATAGTAGTCCGTGTGCGGATGGAGAGATTGCGTCTTTTCATGAACCGGAAACCTGTCGCTTAGTAGGAGCCATTTTGTGGTCTTTACAGATGTAAACACACAAAGGAAATGAAACGTAATATCCGCGCGCTTCTTCTTCTTCTACGGGGGCGGGTGGTTGCTTACAGTAGAAGAAGAAGCGCTTCCTGTTCTATGGGGGCGGGTGCTTACCTTGGCGGTTGCTTGCGTAGAAGAAGAAGCACTTCCTCTTCTACGGGGAAAAAAGATGGCGGCTGTTTACCGTAGTTGCGAGACCGAAACTTTATGAAAATGAATCTTAATATTAATCCATATATAAAGCGCACCGGGTTATAAGCCGCACTGTCAGCTTTTGAGTAAATTTGTGGTTTTTAGGTGCGGCTAATAGTGCGGAAAATACGGTACACATTATTATGTACACGTATATACACAAACATACATATGTACACAAATATATACACACACACATACATATGTACACGTTTATACACACACATACATATGTACACATTTATATACACACATACATATGTACACATATATACACACATACATATGTACACATTTATATACACACATACATATGTACACATGTATATACACACATACATATGTACACTAATATACACACATACATATGTACACATATATATACACTAGGGGTGTAACGGTACACAAAAATTTTGGTACGTACCTCGGTTTAGAGGTCACGGTTCGGTTCATTTTCGGTACAGTAAGAAAACAACAAAATGTACATTTTTTGGTTATTTATTTACCAAATTTGTAAACAATGGCTTTATCCTTTTAACATTGGGAACACTATAATAATTCTGCCCACGTTAATCAACATTAAACTGCCTCAAGTTGTTGCTCAGATGAAATAAAATGACACAACTTTTCTTCTGCATATAAAAAGTGCAACATTAAACAGTTTCAAGTCAACTCATCATGCTTCTTTTATTACAGCACTTGGGAAGCCTGTAGTTGATTTTTATTATGTAAATGTTGCATTTTTTAAACATGTGATAGCAGGGACCCTGCCATTCAAAACTAGGCTGCTCCATTACTAATGATCACACACACACACACACACACACACACACACACACACACACACACACACACACACACACACACGAGGAGTGTTGACTACAATTGATGTAGATAAAGAAGCATGAAGTGCCCCCCCCCCCCCCACCCCCCCCACCCCACCCTGCAGTCTTCCAGCAGCCATTTTCAAAAGCATCTTTTTAGCAGCAAAGTAAAAGACTTCCTGTCAGAGACGAGCGGCCAGCCTGAGGCCACTTTTATTTTATTTGCTTCTTGCGTTCTGTGATGAAACGTCTCCGCTTGTTTCAATGAATCTCACAAAGCGTGCTTCTAATCCCTCTTCATTAACGCTTAAATCACAGCTGCCGGCCATGTTGTCAACATAAATAGCCTCTCTTTAAGGCTCTCATCCATTTGTCTGCTTCACTTGCTTTGGTTGCCATGGAGACAGCAGACTTCAAACATGTTGCTTTTGGACCACCGGGTCACTTTGCTGAGGACTTCAACGCAACATTTGAGTGAAAGGACAACCTTGAACGCAACGTTTGAGTGAAAGGACAACCTTGAACGCAACATTTGAGTGAAACGACAACCT
>NC_084583.2:18650000-18752500 GCF_033978685.3 Nerophis lumbriciformis | reverse complement strand
GGTGACAGAATAAAATTGGTGTCCAAAAAGGTTTAAGTGTGCCTGAATGAACGCGTTTATGATCGCGTCTTTCGTCTTAGCAAAGAACGAGCAGCCGCGTGATATTGTTGCAGATAACATTTATTTACGCTCCGTGCTTCTTTACAGCGAGGAAATCCATTCCCAGCGTAGACATTGGTCTGAAAATCAATGCCTCGATTACGTCTGCTTCTCTTTCTCTTCGGCTCGGCTAATTTACTTCAAAAGACGGCTGCAGAGTAAACTTGCTATTGTTGGATTTATTACCGTATTACGGTATTCAAACATTTACAGTATTCTGTATTTAAACAATTACAGTATTCTGTATTTAAACAATCAACTCTCCCGTTAACAGCTAACTTAGCAAATAGGTTAGTAACCAGCTATGTTAACAATGATGTCAGCACTTAGTAGTCAATTCTATTAGCTGGGTTAGCAACTAGTTTAACAATTGTATTTTCCAACCCCCCAAAAAACTAATTAGAAAGAAATTGTAGCAGTTAGGTTAGCTGCTAATTCAGAAGCTTGTTTTAGCAGATGAGTTAGCATCTTAATTAGCAGCCAGCCTGGTTAGCATCTAATTTAGAGGTTTACAGCAACTTGGTTTAGCTGCTGCCTTAGCCTTGGAGTTAATACTTGGTTAGCATCCGAATTGTTTTTTTTTTCCAGAGTTAGCATCTTGATTAAAAGCTGGTGAGCATCTAATTTAATATACAGTAAGCAGCTAAATTAACAGAAATTGGGTTTAGAAGCCGTGTTAAAATGGGTTAGCAGTTGAATTAGCATCTGGATTAGCAACTAATTCAAAAGCTTGATTTTAGCAGATGATTTAGCATCTTGATTAGCAGCTAATTCAGAAGCTTGATTAGCAGCAAGCCTGGTTAGCATCTAATTTAGAGGTTTACAGCAACTTGGTTTAGCTGCTGCCTTAGCCTTGGAGTTAATAATTGGTTAGCATCCGAATTGTTTTTTTTTTCAGAGTTAGCATCTTGATTAAAAGCTACCCTGGTGAGCATCTAATTTAATTTACAGTAAGCAGCTAAGTGAACAGAAATTGGGTTTAGAAGCCGTGTTAAAATGGGTTAGCAGTTGAATTAGCATCTGGATTAGCAACTAATTCAAAAGCTTGATTTCAGCAGATGATTTAGCATCTTGATTAGCAGCTAATTCAGAAGCTTGATTAGCAGCAAGCCTGGTTAGCATCTAATTCAGAGGTTTACAGCAACTTGGTTTAGCTGCTGCCTTAGCCTTGGAGTTAATACTTGGTTAGCATCCGAATTGTGTTTTTTTTCAGAGTTAGCATCTTGATTAAAAGCTGGTGAGCATCTAATTTAATATACAGTAAGCAGCTAAATTAACAGAAATTGGGTTTAGAAGCCGTGTTAAAATGGGTTAGCAGTTGAATTAGCATCTGGATTAGCAACTAATTCAAAAGCTTGATTTTAGCAGATGATTTAGCATCTTGATTAGCAGCTAATTCAGAAGCTTGATTAGCAGCAAGCCTGGTTAGCATCTAATTTAGAGGTTTACAGCAACTTGGTTTAGCTGCTGCCTTAGCCTTGGAGTTAATAATTAGTTAGCATCCGAATTGTTTTTTTTTTCAGAGTTAGCATCTTGATTAAAAGCTACCCTGGTGAGCATCTAATTTAATTTACAGTAAGCAGCTAAGTTAACAGAAATTGGGTTTAGAAGCCGTGTTAAAATGGGTTAGCAGTTGAATTAGCATCTGGATTAGCAACTAATTCAAAAGCTTGATTTCAGCAGATGATTTAGCATCTTGATTAGCAGCTAATTCAGAAGCTTGATTAGCAGCAAGCCTGGTTAGCATCTAATTTAGAGGTTTACAGCAACTTGGTTTAGCTGCTGCCTTAGCCTTGGAGTTAATAATTGGTTAGCATCCGAATTGTTTTTTTTTTCAGAGTTAGCATCTTGATTAAAAGCTACCCTGGTGAGCATCTAATTTAATTTACAGTAAGCAGCTAAGTTAACAGAAATTGGGTTTAGAAGCCGTGTTAAAATGGGTTAGCAGTTGAATTAGCATCTGGATTAGCAACTAATTCAAAAGCTTGATTTTAGCAGATGATTTAGCATCTTGATTAGCAGCTCGCCTGGTTAGAATCTAATTTACAGTAAGAAGCTATGTTTTGGTTTTGTAGCTGTGTTAGCCTCTTGGATACAAATGGGATAGCAATTGAATTAGCATCTAGATTAGCAGCTAATTCAGAAGCTTGATTAGCAGCAAGCCGAGTTAGCATCTAATTTGCAGTAAGAAGTGAGGTTTAAATCAACTTGGTTCAGATGCTGTTTGATGAAAAGTTGGTTAGCAGTTGAATTAGCATCTAGATTAGCAGTTTATTTAGAACCTTGATGAGCAGCTAGCCTAGTTAGCATCTAATTTACAGTAAGAAGCTAGTTTTAAAGCAACTTCACAAGCGGTAGAAAATGGATGGATCCTTCAGCTGCTGTTAGCTTCTTGATCAAAAATGGGTTAACAGTGGAATTAGCATCTCGATTAGCAGCTGATACAGAACCTTGATTAGCAACTAGCTGGTTAGCATCTAATTTACAAAGCTTGGTTTTCCCACCTCCAAAGACATGCACCTGGGGATAGGCCCCTCCCACCTCCAAAGCCATGCACCTGGGGATAGGCCCCTCCCACCTCCAAAGCCATGCACCTGGGGATAGGCCCCTCCCACCTGGGGATAGGTTGATTGGCAACACTAAATGGTCCCTAGTGTGTGAATGGTGTCTTATCTGTGTTGATGAGGTGGTGACTTGTCCAGGGTGTACCCTGCCTTTCGCCTGAATGCTGCTGGGATAGGCTCCAGCACCCCCCACAACGCCGAAAGGGACAATCGGTAGTAAATGGATGGGTTTTAACAGATGAGTTAGCACTTTGATTAGCAACTGGCCTGATTTGCATGTCATTTAGAGTAAGAAGCTAAGTTTGTAGCAATTAGCTTTAGCATTTGTGTTAGCGTGGGGGTTAAAAGCTAAATAACAGCGAGGTTAGCATCTGTGTTAGCGTGGGGTTAAAAGCTAAATAATAGCGAGGTTAGCATCTGTGTTAGCGTGGGGTTAAAAGCTAAATAACAGCGAGGTTAGCATCTGTGTTAGCGTGGGGTTAAAAGCTAAATAATAGCGAGGTTAGCATCTGTGTTAGCGTGGGGTTAAAAGCTAAATAATAGCGAGGTTAGCATCTGTGTTAGCGTGGGGGTTAAAAGGTAAATAATAGCGAGGTTAGCATCTGTGTTAGCGTGGGGTTAAAAGCTAAATAACAGCGAGGTTAGCATCTGTGTTAGCGTGGGGTTAAAAGCTAAATAATAGCGAGGTTAGCATCTGTGTTAGCGTGGGGTTAAAAGCTAAATAACAGCGAGGTTAGCATCTGTGTTAGCGTGGGGTTAAAAGCTAAATAATAGCAAGGTTAGCATCTGTGTTAGCGTGGGGTTAAAAGCTAAATAATAGCGAGGTTAGCATCTGTGTTAGCGTGGGGGTTAAAAGCTAAATAATAGCGAGGTTAGCATCTGTGTTAGCGTGGGGTTAAAAGCTAAATAACAGCGAGGTTAGCATCTGTGTTAGCGTGGGGGTTAAAAGCTAAATAACAGCGAGGTTAGCATCTGTGTTAGCGTGGGGGTTAAAAGGTAAATAATAGCGAGGTTAGCATCTGTGTTAGCGTGGGGGTTAAAAGCTAAATAACAGCGAGGTTAGCATCTGTGTTAGCGTGGGGGTTAAAAGCTAAATAATAGCGAGGTTAGCATCTGCGTTAGCGTGGGGGTTAAAAGCTAAATAACAGCGAGGTTAGCATCTGTGTTAGCGTGGGGTTAAAAGCTAAATAACAGCGAGGTTAGCATCTGTGTTAGCGTGGGGGTTAAAAGCTAAATAATAGCGAGGTTAGCATCTGTGTTAGCGTGGGGGTTAAAAGCTAAATAACAGCGAGGTTAGCATCTGTGTTAGCGTGGGGTTAAAAGCTAAATAATAGCAAGGGTAGCATCTGTGTTAGCGTGGGGTTAAAAGCTAAATAAAAGCGAGGTTAGCATCTGTGTTAGCGTGGGGGTTAAAAGCTAAATAACAGCGAGGTTAGCATCTGTGTTAGCGTGGGGGTTAAAAGCTAAATAACAGCAAGGTTAGCATCTGTGTTAGCGTGGGGGTTAAAAGCTAAATAACAGCGAGGTTAGCATCTGTGTTAGCGTGGGGTTAAAAGCTAAATAACAGCGAGGTTAGCATCTGTGTTAGCGTGGGGGTTAAAAGCTAAATAACAGCGAGGTTAGCATCTGTGTTAGCGTGGGGGTTAAAAGCTAAATAATAGCGAGGTTAGCATCTGCGTTAGCGTGGGGGTTAAAAGCTAAATAACAGCGAGGTTAGCATCTGTGTTAGCGTGGGGTTAAAAGCTAAATAACAGCGAGGTTAGCATCTGTGTTAGCGTGGGGTTAAAAGCTAAATAATAGCGAGGTTAGCATCTGTGTTAGCGTGGGGTTAAAAGCTAAATAACAGCGAGGTTAGCATCTGTGTTAGCGTGGGGTTAAAAGCTAAATAATAGCAAGGATAGCATCTGTGTTAGCGTGGGGTTAAAAGCTAAATAAAAGCGAGGTTAGCATCTGTGTTAGCGTGGGGTAAAAAGCTAAATAACAGCGAGGTTAGCATCTGTGTTAGCGTGGGGTTAAACGCTAAATAATAGCAAGGATAGCATCTGTGTTAGCGTGGGGTTAAAAGCTAAATAACAGCGAGGTTAGCATCTGTGTTAGCGTGGGGTTAAAAGCTAAATAATAGCAAGGATAGCATCTGTGTTAGCGTGGGGTTAAAAGCTAAATAATAGCAAGGATAGCATCTGTGTTAGCGTGGGGGTTAAAAGCTAAATAATAGCGAGGTTAGCATCTGTGTTAGCGTGGGGGTTAAAAGCTAAATAATAGCGAGGTTAGCATCTGTGTTAGCGTGGGGGTTAAAAGCTAAATAACAGCGAGGTTAGCATCTGTGTTAGCGTGGGGGTTAAAAGCTAAATAATAGCGAGGTTAGCATCTGTGTTAGCGTGGGGGTTAAAAGCTAAATAACAGCGAGGTTAGCATCTGTGTTAGCGTGGGGGTTAAAAGCTAAATAATAGCGAGGTTAGCATCTGTGTTAGCGTGGGGGTTAAAAGCTAAATAATAGCGAGGTTAGCATCTGTGTTAGCGTGGGGGTTAAAAGCTAAATAACAGCGAGGTTAGCATCTGTGTTAGCGTGGGGTTAAAAGCTAAATAACAGCGAGGTTAGCATCTGTGTTAGCGTGGGGTTAAAAGCTAAATAATAGCGAGGTTAGCATCTGTGTTAGCGTGGGGTTAAAAGCTAAATGAAGAGCGAGGTTAGCATCTGTGTTAGCATGGGGGTTAAAAGCTAAATAACAGCGAGGTTAGCATCTGTGTTAGCGTGGGGTTAAAAGCTAAATAATAGCGAGGTTAGCATCTGTGTTAGCGTGGGGTTAAAAGCTAAATAACAGCGAGGTTAGCATATGTGTTAGCGTGGGGGTTAAAAGCTAAATAACAGCGAGGTTAGCATCTGTGTTAGCGTGGGGGTTAAAAGCTAAATAACAGCGAGGTTAGCATCTGTGTTAGCGTGGGGGTTAAAAGCTAAATAATAGCGAGGTTAGCATCTGTGTTAGCGTGGAGGTTAAAAGCTAAATAACAGCGAGGTTAGCATCTGTGTTAGCGTGGGGTTAAAAGCTAAATAACAGCGAGGTTAGCATCTGTGTTAGCGTGGGGTTAAAAGCTAAATAACAGCGAGGTTAGCATCTGTGTTAGCGTGGGGGTTAAAAGCTAAATAACAGCGAGGTTAGCATCTGTGTTAGCGTGGGGGTTAAAAGCTAAATAATAGCGAGGTTAGCATCTGCGTTAGCGTGGGGGTTAAAAGCTAAATAACAGCGAGGTTAGCATCTGTGTTAGCGTGGGGTTAAAAGCTAAATAACAGCGAGGTTAGCATCTGTGTTAGCGTGGGGTTAAAAGCTAAATAAAAGCGAGGTTAGCATCTGTGTTAGCGTGGGGTTAAAAGCTAAATAACAGCGAGGTTAGCATCTGTGTTAGCGTGGGGTTAAAAGCTAAATAATAGCAAGGATAGCATCTGTGTTAGCGTGGGGTTAAAAGCTAAATAAAAGCGAGGTTAGCATCTGTGTTAGCGTGGGGTAAAAAGCTAAATAACAGCGAGGTTAGCATCTGTGTTAGCGTGGGGTTAAACGCTAAATAATAGCAAGGATAGCATCTGTGTTAGCGTGGGGTTAAAAGCTAAATAAAAGCGAGGTTAGCATCTGTGTTAGCGTGGGGGTTAAAAGCTAAATAATAGCGAGGTTAGCATCTGTGTTAGCGTGGGGGTTAAAAGCTAAATAACAGCGAGGTTAGCATCTGTGTTAGCGTGGGGGTTAAAAGCTAAATAATAGCGAGGTTAGCATCTGTGTTAGCGTGGGGGTTAAAAGCTAAATAACAGCGAGGTTAGCATCTGTGTTAGCGTGGGGGTTAAAAGCTAAATAATAGCGAGGTTAGCATCTGTGTTAGCGTGGGGGTTAAAAGCTAAATAACAGCGAGGTTAGCATCTGTGTTAGCGTGGGGTTAAAAGCTAAATAACAGCGAGGTTAGCATCTGTGTTAGCGTGGGGGTTAAAAGCTAAATAACAGCGAGGTTAGCATCTGTGTTAGCGTGGGGGTTAAAAGCTAAATAATAGCGAGGTTAGCATCTGCGTTAGCGTGGGGGTTAAAAGCTAAATAACAGCGAGGTTAGCATCTGTGTTAGCGTGGGGTTAAAAGCTAAATAACAGCGAGGTTAGCATCTGTGTTAGCGTGGGGTTAAAAGCTAAATAAAAGCGAGGTTAGCATCTGTGTTAGCGTGGGGTTAAAAGCTAAATAACAGCGAGGTTAGCATCTGTGTTAGCGTGGGGTTAAAAGCTAAATAATAGCAAGGATAGCATCTGTGTTAGCGTGGGGTTAAAAGCTAAATAAAAGCGAGGTTAGCATCTGTGTTAGCGTGGGGTAAAAAGCTAAATAACAGCGAGGTTAGCATCTGTGTTAGCGTGGGGTTAAACGCTAAATAATAGCAAGGATAGCATCTGTGTTAGCGTGGGGTTAAAAGCTAAATAACAGCGAGGTTAGCATCTGTGTTAGCGTGGGGTTAAAAGCTAAATAATAGCAAGGATAGCATCTGTGTCAGCGTGGGGTTAAAAGCTAAATAAAAGCGAGGTTAGCATCTGTGTTAGCGTGGGGGTTAAAAGCTAAATAATAGCGAGGTTAGCATCTGTGTTAGCGTGGGGGTTAAAAGCTAAATAACAGCGAGGTTAGCATCTGTGTTAGCGTGGGGGTTAAAAGCTAAATAATAGCGAGGTTAGCATCTGTGTTAGCGTGGGGGTTAAAAGCTAAATAACAGCGAGGTTAGCATCTGTGTTAGCGTGGGGGTTAAAAGCTAAATAATAGCGAGGTTAGCATCTGTGTTAGCGTGGGGGTTAAAAGCTAAATAATAGCGAGGTTAGCATCTGTGTTAGCGTGGGGGTTAAAAGCTAAATAACAGCGAGGTTAGCATCTGTGTTAGCGTGGGGTTAAAAGCTAAATAACAGCGAGGTTAGCATCTGTGTTAGCGTGGGGTTAAAAGCTAAATAATAGCGAGGTTAGCATCTGTGTTAGCGTGGGGTTAAAAGCTAAATGAAGAGCGAGGTTAGCATCTGTGTTAGCATGGGGGTTAAAAGCTAAATAACAGCGAGGTTAGCATCTGTGTTAGCGTGGGGTTAAAAGCTAAATAATAGCGAGGTTAGCATCTGTGTTAGCGTGGGGTTAAAAGCTAAATAACAGCGAGGTTAGCATATGTGTTAGCGTGGGGGTTAAAAGCTAAATAACAGCGAGGTTAGCATCTGTGTTAGCGTGGGGGTTAAAAGCTAAATAACAGCGAGGTTAGCATCTGTGTTAGCGTGGGGGTTAAAAGCTAAATAATAGCGAGGTTAGCATCTGTGTTAGCGTGGAGGTTAAAAGCTAAATAACAGCGAGGTTAGCATCTGTGTTAGCGTGGGGTTAAAAGCTAAATAACAGCGAGGTTAGCATCTGTGTTAGCGTGGGGGTTAAAAGCTAAATAACAGCGAGGTTAGCATCTGTGTTAGCGTGGGGGTTAAAAGCTAAATAACAGCGAGGTTAGCATCTGTGTTAGCGTGGGGGTTAAAAGCTAAATAACAGTGAGGTTAGCATCTGTGTTAGCGTGGGGTTAAAAGCTAAATAATAGCGAGGTTAGCATCTGTGTTAGCGTGGGGTTAAAAGCTAAATAACAGCGAGGTTAGCATCTGTGTTAGCGTGGGGTTAAAAGCTAAATAACAGCGAGGTTAGCATCTGTGTTAGCGTGGGGTTAAAAGCTAAATAATAGCGAGGTTAGCATCTGTGTTAGCGTGGGGGTTAAAAGCTAAATAATAGCGAGGTTAGCATCTGTGTTAGCGTGGGGTTAAAAGGTAAATAACAGCGAGGTTAGCATCTGTGTTAGCGTGGGGTTAAAAGCTAAATAATAGCGAGGTTAGCATCTGTGTTAGCGTGGGGTTAAAAGCTAAAGAACAGCGAGGTTAGCATCTGTGTTAGCGTGGGGGTTAAAAGCTAAATAATAGCGAGGTTAGCATCTGTGTTAGCGTGGGGGTTAAAAGCTAAATAACAGCGAGGTTAGCATCTGTGTTAGCGTGGGGTTAAAAGCTAAATAACAGCGAGGTTAGCATCTGTGTTAGCGTGGGGTTAAAAGCTAAATAACAGCGAGGTTAGCATCTGTGTTAGCGTGGGGTTAAAAGCTAAATAATAGCGAGGTTAGCATCTGTGTTAGCATGGGGGTTAAAAGCTAAATAACAGCGAGGTTAGCATCTGTGTTAGCGTGGGGTTAAAAGCTAAATAACAGCGAGGTTAGCATCTGTGTTAGCGTGGGGTTAAAAGCTAAATAATAGCGAGGTTAGCATCTGTGTTAGCGTGGGGTTAAAAGCTAAAGAACAGCGAGGTTAGCATCTGTGTTAGCGTGGGGGTTAAAAGCTAAATAACAGCGAGGTTAGCATCTGTGTTAGCGTGGGGGTTAAAAGCTAAATAACAGCGAGGTTAGCATCTGTGTTAGCGTGGGGTTAAAAGCTAAATAACAGCGAGGTTAGCATCTGTGTTAGCGTGGGGTTAAAAGCTAAATAATAGCGAGGTTAGCATCTGTGTTAGCGTGGGGTTAAAAGCTAAAGAACAGCGAGGTTAGCATCTGTGTTAGCGTGGGGGTTAAAAGCTAAATAATAGCGAGGTTAGCATCTGTGTTAGCGTGGGGGTTAAAAGCTAAATAACAGCGAGGTTAGCATCTGTGTTAGCGTGGGGTTAAAAGCTAAATAACAGCGAGGTTAGCATCTGTGTTAGCGTGGGGTTAAAAGCTAAATAATAGCGAGGTTAGCATCTGTGTTAGCGTGGGGTTAAAAGCTAAATGAAGAGCGAGGTTAGCATCTGTGTTAGCATGGGGGTTAAAAGCTAAATAACAGCGAGGTTAGCATCTGTGTTAGCGTGGGGTTAAAAGCTAAATAATAGCGAGGTTAGCATCTGTGTTAGCGTGGGGTTAAAAGCTAAATAACAGCGAGGTTAGCATATGTGTTAGCGTGGGGGTTAAAAGCTAAATAACAGCGAGGTTAGCATCTGTGTTAGCGTGGGGGTTAAAAGCTAAATAACAGCGAGGTTAGCATCTGTGTTAGCGTGGGGGTTAAAAGCTAAATAATAGCGAGGTTAGCATCTGTGTTAGCGTGGAGGTTAAAAGCTAAATAACAGCGAGGTTAGCATCTGTGTTAGCGTGGGGTTAAAAGCTAAATAACAGCGAGGTTAGCATCTGTGTTAGCGTGGGGGTTAAAAGCTAAATAACAGCGAGGTTAGCATCTGTGTTAGCGTGGGGGTTAAAAGCTAAATAACAGCGAGGTTAGCATCTGTGTTAGCGTGGGGGTTAAAAGCTAAATAACAGTGAGGTTAGCATCTGTGTTAGCGTGGGGTTAAAAGCTAAATAATAGCGAGGTTAGCATCTGTGTTAGCGTGGGGTTAAAAGCTAAATAACAGCGAGGTTAGCATCTGTGTTAGCGTGGGGTTAAAAGCTAAATAACAGCGAGGTTAGCATCTGTGTTAGCGTGGGGTTAAAAGCTAAATAATAGCGAGGTTAGCATCTGTGTTAGCGTGGGGGTTAAAAGCTAAATAATAGCGAGGTTAGCATCTGTGTTAGCGTGGGGTTAAAAGGTAAATAACAGCGAGGTTAGCATCTGTGTTAGCGTGGGGTTAAAAGCTAAATAATAGCGAGGTTAGCATCTGTGTTAGCGTGGGGTTAAAAGCTAAAGAACAGCGAGGTTAGCATCTGTGTTAGCGTGGGGGTTAAAAGCTAAATAATAGCGAGGTTAGCATCTGTGTTAGCGTGGGGGTTAAAAGCTAAATAACAGCGAGGTTAGCATCTGTGTTAGCGTGGGGTTAAAAGCTAAATAACAGCGAGGTTAGCATCTGTGTTAGCGTGGGGTTAAAAGCTAAATAACAGCGAGGTTAGCATCTGTGTTAGCGTGGGGTTAAAAGCTAAATAATAGCGAGGTTAGCATCTGTGTTAGCATGGGGGTTAAAAGCTAAATAACAGCGAGGTTAGCATCTGTGTTAGCGTGGGGTTAAAAGCTAAATAACAGCGAGGTTAGCATCTGTGTTAGCGTGGGGGTTAAAAGCTAAATAATAGCGAGGTTAGCATCTGTGTTAGCGTGGGGTTAAAAGCTAAAGAACAGCGAGGTTAGCATCTGTGTTAGCGTGGGGGTTAAAAGCTAAATAATAGCGAGGTTAGCATCTGTGTTAGCGTGGGGGTTAAAAGCTAAATAACAGCGAGGTTAGCATCTGTGTTAGCGTGGGGTTAAAAGCTAAATAACAGCGAGGTTAGCATCTGTGTTAGCGTGGGGTTGAAAGCTAAATAACAGCGAGGTTAGCATCTGTGTTAGCGTGGGGGTTAAAAGCTAAATAATAGCGAGGTTAGCATCTGTGTTAGCGTGGTGGTTAAAAGCTAAATAACAGCGAGGTTAGCATCTGTGTTAGCGTGGGGTTAAAAGCTAAATAACAGCGAGGTTAGCATCTGTGTTAGCGTGGGGTTAAAAGCTAAATAATAGCGAGGTTAGCATCTGTGTTAGCGTGGGGTTAAAAGCTAAATAATAGCGAGGCTAGCATCTGTGTTAGCGTGGGGTTAAAAGCTAAATAATAGCGAGGTTAGCATCTGTGTTAGCGTGGGGTTAAAAGCTAAATAATAGCGAGGTTAGCATCTGTGTTAGCGTGGGGTTAAAAGCTAAATAATAGCGAGGTTAGCATCTGTGTTAGCGTGGGGTTAAAAGCTAAATAATAGCGAGGTTAGCATCTGTGTTAGCGTGGGGTTAAAAGCTAAATAACAGCAAGGTTAGCATCTGTGTTAGCGTGGGGTTAAAAGCTAAATAACAGCGAGGTTAGCATCTGTGTTAGCGTGGGGGTTAAAAGCTAAATAACAGCGAGGTTAGCATCTGTGTTAGCGTGGGGTTAAAAGCTAAATAACAGCGAGGTTAGCATCTGTGTTAGCGTGGGGGTTAAAAGCTAAATAATAGCGAGGTTAGCATCTGTGTTAGCATGGGGGTTAAAAGCTAAATAACAGCGAGGTTAGCATCTGTGTTAGCATGGGGGTTAAAAGCTAAATAATAGCGAGGTTAGCATCTGTGTTAGCGTGGGGTTAAAAGCTAAATAACAGCGAGGTTAGCATCTGTGTTAGCGTGGGGTTAAAAGCTAAATAACAGCGAGGTTAGCATCTGTGTTAGCGTGGGGTTAAAAGCTAAATAATAGCGAGGTTAGCATCTGTGTTAGCGTGGGGGTTAAAAGCTAAATAATAGCGAGGTTAGCATCTGTGTTAGCGTGGGGTTAAAAGGTAAATAACAGCGAGGTTAGCATCTGTGTTAGCGTGGGGTTAAAAGCTAAATAATAGCGAGGTTAGCATCTGTGTTAGCGTGGGGTTAAAAGCTAAAGAACAGCGAGGTTAGCATCTGTGTTAGCGTGGGGGTTAAAAGCTAAATAATAGCGAGGTTAGCATCTGTGTTAGCGTGGGGGTTAAAAGCTAAATAACAGCGAGGTTAGCATCTGTGTTAGCGTGGGGTTAAAAGCTAAATAACAGCGAGGTTAGCATCTGTGTTAGCGTGGGGTTAAAAGCTAAATAACAGCGAGGTTAGCATCTGTGTTAGCGTGGGGTTAAAAGCTAAATAATAGCGAGGTTAGCATCTGTGTTAGCGTGGGGGTTAAAAGCTAAATAACAGCGAGGTTAGCATCTGTGTTAGCGTGGGGTTAAAAGCTAAATAACAGCGAGGTTAGCATCTGTGTTAGCGTGGGGTTAAAAGCTAAATAATAGCGAGGTTAGCATCTGTGTTAGCATGGGGGTTAAAAGCTAAATAACAGCGAGGTTAGCATCTGTGTTAGCGTGGGGTTAAAAGCTAAATAACAGCGAGGTTAGCATCTGTGTTAGCGTGGGGGTTAAAAGCTAAATAATAGCGAGGTTAGCATCTGTGTTAGCGTGGGGTTAAAAGCTAAAGAACAGCGAGGTTAGCATCTGTGTTAGCGTGGGGGTTAAAAGCTAAATAATAGCGAGGTTAGCATCTGTGTTAGCGTGGGGGTTAAAAGCTAAATAACAGCGAGGTTAGCATCTGTGTTAGCGTGGGGTTAAAAGCTAAATAACAGCGAGGTTAGCATCTGTGTTAGCGTGGGGTTGAAAGCTAAATAACAGCGAGGTTAGCATCTGTGTTAGCGTGGGGGTTAAAAGCTAAATAATAGCGAGGTTAGCATCTGTGTTAGCGTGGTGGTTAAAAGCTAAATAACAGCGAGGTTAGCATCTGTGTTAGCGTGGGGTTAAAAGCTAAATAATAGCGAGGTTAGCATCTGTGTTAGCGTGGGGGTTAAAAGCTAAATAATAGCGAGGTTAGCATCTGTGTTAGCGTGGGGTTAAAAGTTTAATAACAGCGAGGTTAGCATCTGTGTTAGCGTGGGGTTAAAAGCTAAATAATAGCGAGGTTAGCATCTGTGTTAGCGTGGGGTTAAAAGCTAAAGAACAGCGAGGTTAGCATCTGTGTTAGCGTGGGGGTTAAAAGCTAAATAATAGCGAGGTTAGCATCTGTGTTAGCGTGGGGGTTAAAAGCTAAATAACAGCGAGGTTAGCATCTGTGTTAGCGTGGGGTTAAAAGCTAAATAACAGCGAGGTTAGCATCTGTGTTAGCGTGGGGTTAAAAGCTAAATAACAGCGAGGTTAGCATCTGTGTTAGCGTGGGGTTAAAAGCTAAATAATAGCGAGGTTAGCATCTGTGTTAGCATGGGGGTTAAAAGCTAAATAACAGCGAGGTTAGCATCTGTGTTAGCGTGGGGTTAAAAGCTAAATAACAGCGAGGTTAGCATCTGTGTTAGCGTGGGGGTTAAAAGCTAAATAATAGCGAGGTTAGCATCTGTGTTAGCGTGGGGTTAAAAGCTAAAGAACAGCGAGGTTAGCATCTGTGTTAGCGTGGGGGTTAAAAGCTAAATAATAGCGAGGTTAGCATCTGTGTTAGCGTGGGGGTTAAAAGCTAAATAACAGCGAGGTTAGCATCTGTGTTAGCGTGGGGTTAAAAGCTAAATAACAGCGAGGTTAGCATCTGTGTTAGCGTGGGGTTAAAAGCTAAATAATAGCGAGGTTAGCATCTGTGTTAGCGTGGGGTTAAAAGCTAAATAATAGCGAGGCTAGCATCTGTGTTAGCGTGGGGTTAAAAGCTAAATAATAGCGAGGCTAGCATCTGTGTTAGCGTGGGGTTAAAAGCTAAATAATAGCGAGGTTAGCATCTGTGTTAGCGTGGGGTTAAAAGCTAAATAACAGCAAGGTTAGCATCTGTGTTAGCGTGGGGTTAAAAGCTAAATAATAGCGAGGTTAGCATCTGTGTTAGCGTGGGGTTAAAAGCTAAATAACAGCGAGGTTAGCATCTGTGTTAGCGTGGGGGTTAAAAGCTAAATAACAGCGAGGTTAGCATCTGTGTTAGCGTGGGGTTAAAAGCTAAATAACAGCGAGGTTAGCATCTGTGTTAGCGTGGGGGTTAAAAGCTAAATAATAGCGAGGTTAGCATCTGTGTTAGCATGGGGGTTAAAAGCTAAATAACAGCGAGGTTAGCATCTGTGTTAGCATGGGGGTTAAAAGCTAAATAATAGCGAGGTTAGCATCTGTGTTAGCGTGGGGTTAAAAGCTAAATAATAGCGAGGGTAGCATCTGTGTTAGTGTGGGGTTAAAAGCTAAATAATAGCGAGGTTAGCATCTGTGTTAGCGTGGGGGTTAAAAGCTAAATAACAGCGAGGTTAGCATCTGTGTTAGCGTGGGGTTAAAAGCTAAATAATAGCGAGGTTAGCATCTGTGTTAGCGTGGGGTTAAAAGCTAAATAACAGCGAGGTTAGCATATGTGTTAGCGTGGGGGTTAAAAGCTAAATAACAGCGAGGTTAGCATCTGTGTTAGCGTGGGGGTTAAAAGCTAAATAACAGCGAGGTTAGCATCTGTGTTAGCGTGGGGGTTAAAAGCTAAATAATAGCGAGGTTAGCATCTGTGTTAGCGTGGAGGTTAAAAGCTAAATAACAGCGAGGTTAGCATCTGTGTTAGCGTGGGGTTAAAAGCTAAATAACAGCGAGGTTAGCATCTGTGTTAGCGTGGGGGTTAAAAGCTAAATAACAGCGAGGTTAGCATCTGTGTTAGCGTGGGGTTAAAAGCTAAATAATAGCAAGGGTAGCATCTGTGTTAGCGTGGGGTTAAAAGCTAAATAAAAGCGAGGTTAGCATCTGTGTTAGCGTGGGGGTTAAAAGCTAAATAACAGCGAGGTTAGCATCTGTGTTAGCGTGGGGGTTAAAAGCTAAATAACAGCAAGGTTAGCATCTGTGTTAGCGTGGGGGTTAAAAGCTAAATAACAGCGAGGTTAGCATCTGTGTTAGCGTGGGGTTAAAAGCTAAATAACAGCGAGGTTAGCATCTGTGTTAGCGTGGGGGTTAAAAGCTAAATAACAGCGAGGTTAGCATCTGTGTTAGCGTGGGGGTTAAAAGCTAAATAATAGCGAGGTTAGCATCTGCGTTAGCGTGGGGGTTAAAAGCTAAATAACAGCGAGGTTAGCATCTGTGTTAGCGTGGGGTTAAAAGCTAAATAACAGCGAGGTTAGCATCTGTGTTAGCGTGGGGTTAAAAGCTAAATAATAGCGAGGTTAGCATCTGTGTTAGCGTGGGGTTAAAAGCTAAATAACAGCGAGGTTAGCATCTGTGTTAGCGTGGGGTTAAAAGCTAAATAATAGCAAGGATAGCATCTGTGTTAGCGTGGGGTTAAAAGCTAAATAAAAGCGAGGTTAGCATCTGTGTTAGCGTGGGGTAAAAAGCTAAATAACAGCGAGGTTAGCATCTGTGTTAGCGTGGGGTTAAACGCTAAATAATAGCAAGGATAGCATCTGTGTTAGCGTGGGGTTAAAAGCTAAATAACAGCGAGGTTAGCATCTGTGTTAGCGTGGGGTTAAAAGCTAAATAATAGCAAGGATAGCATCTGTGTTAGCGTGGGGTTAAAAGCTAAATAAAAGCGAGGTTAGCATCTGTGTTAGCGTGGGGGTTAAAAGCTAAATAATAGCGAGGTTAGCATCTGTGTTAGCGTGGGGGTTAAAAGCTAAATAACAGCGAGGTTAGCATCTGTGTTAGCGTGGGGGTTAAAAGCTAAATAATAGCGAGGTTAGCATCTGTGTTAGCGTGGGGGTTAAAAGCTAAATAACAGCGAGGTTAGCATCTGTGTTAGCGTGGGGGTTAAAAGCTAAATAATAGCGAGGTTAGCATCTGTGTTAGCGTGGGGGTTAAAAGCTAAATAATAGCGAGGTTAGCATCTGTGTTAGCGTGGGGGTTAAAAGCTAAATAACAAGCGAGGTTAGCATCTGTGTTAGCGTGGGGTTAAAAGCTAAATAACAGCGAGGTTAGCATCTGTGTTAGCGTGGGGTTAAAAGCTAAATAATAGCGAGGTTAGCATCTGTGTTAGCGTGGGGTTAAAAGCTAAATGAAGAGCGAGGTTAGCATCTGTGTTAGCATGGGGGTTAAAAGCTAAATAACAGCGAGGTTAGCATCTGTGTTAGCGTGGGGTTAAAAGCTAAATAATAGCGAGGTTAGCATCTGTGTTAGCGTGGGGTTAAAAGCTAAATAACAGCGAGGTTAGCATATGTGTTAGCGTGGGGGTTAAAAGCTAAATAACAGCGAGGTTAGCATCTGTGTTAGCGTGGGGGTTAAAAGCTAAATAACAGCGAGGTTAGCATCTGTGTTAGCGTGGGGGTTAAAAGCTAAATAATAGCGAGGTTAGCATCTGTGTTAGCGTGGAGGTTAAAAGCTAAATAACAGCGAGGTTAGCATCTGTGTTAGCGTGGGGTTAAAAGCTAAATAACAGCGAGGTTAGCATCTGTGTTAGCGTGGGGTTAAAAGCTAAATAACAGCGAGGTTAGCATCTGTGTTAGCGTGGGGGTTAAAAGCTAAATAACAGCGAGGTTAGCATCTGTGTTAGCGTGGGGGTTAAAAGCTAAATAATAGCGAGGTTAGCATCTGCGTTAGCGTGGGGGTTAAAAGCTAAATAACAGCGAGGTTAGCATCTGTGTTAGCGTGGGGTTAAAAGCTAAATAACAGCGAGGTTAGCATCTGTGTTAGCGTGGGGTTAAAAGCTAAATAAAAGCGAGGTTAGCATCTGTGTTAGCGTGGGGTTAAAAGCTAAATAACAGCGAGGTTAGCATCTGTGTTAGCGTGGGGTTAAAAGCTAAATAATAGCAAGGATAGCATCTGTGTTAGCGTGGGGTTAAAAGCTAAATAAAAGCGAGGTTAGCATCTGTGTTAGCGTGGGGTAAAAAGCTAAATAACAGCGAGGTTAGCATCTGTGTTAGCGTGGGGTTAAACGCTAAATAATAGCAAGGATAGCATCTGTGTTAGCGTGGGGTTAAAAGCTAAATAACAGCGAGGTTAGCATCTGTGTTAGCGTGGGGTTAAAAGCTAAATAATAGCAAGGATAGCATCTGTGTTAGCGTGGGGTTAAAAGCTAAATAAAAGCGAGGTTAGCATCTGTGTTAGCGTGGGGGTTAAAAGCTAAATAATAGCGAGGTTAGCATCTGTGTTAGCGTGGGGGTTAAAAGCTAAATAACAGCGAGGTTAGCATCTGTGTTAGCGTGGGGGTTAAAAGCTAAATAATAGCGAGGTTAGCATCTGTGTTAGCGTGGGGGTTAAAAGCTAAATAACAGCGAGGTTAGCATCTGTGTTAGCGTGGGGTTAAAAGCTAAATAACAGCGAGGTTAGCATCTGTGTTAGCGTGGGGGTTAAAAGCTAAATAACAGCGAGGTTAGCATCTGTGTTAGCGTGGGGGTTAAAAGCTAAATAATAGCGAGGTTAGCATCTGCGTTAGCGTGGGGGTTAAAAGCTAAATAACAGCGAGGTTAGCATCTGTGTTAGCGTGGGGTTAAAAGCTAAATAACAGCGAGGTTAGCATCTGTGTTAGCGTGGGGTTAAAAGCTAAATAAAAGCGAGGTTAGCATCTGTGTTAGCGTGGGGTTAAAAGCTAAATAACAGCGAGGTTAGCATCTGTGTTAGCGTGGGGTTAAAAGCTAAATAATAGCAAGGATAGCATCTGTGTTAGCGTGGGGTTAAAAGCTAAATAAAAGCGAGGTTAGCATCTGTGTTAGCGTGGGGTAAAAAGCTAAATAACAGCGAGGTTAGCATCTGTGTTAGCGTGGGGTTAAACGCTAAATAATAGCAAGGATAGCATCTGTGTTAGCGTGGGGTTAAAAGCTAAATAACAGCGAGGTTAGCATCTGTGTTAGCGTGGGGTTAAAAGCTAAATAATAGCAAGGATAGCATCTGTGTTAGCGTGGGGTTAAAAGCTAAATAAAAGCGAGGTTAGCATCTGTGTTAGCGTGGGGGTTAAAAGCTAAATAATAGCGAGGTTAGCATCTGTGTTAGCGTGGGGGTTAAAAGCTAAATAACAGCGAGGTTAGCATCTGTGTTAGCGTGGGGGTTAAAAGCTAAATAATAGCGAGGTTAGCATCTGTGTTAGCGTGGGGGTTAAAAGCTAAATAACAGCGAGGTTAGCATCTGTGTTAGCGTGGGGGTTAAAAGCTAAATAATAGCGAGGTTAGCATCTGTGTTAGCGTGGGGGTTAAAAGCTAAATAATAGCGAGGTTAGCATCTGTGTTAGCGTGGGGGTTAAAAGCTAAATAACAGCGAGGTTAGCATCTGTGTTAGCGTGGGGTTAAAAGCTAAATAACAGCGAGGTTAGCATCTGTGTTAGCGTGGGGTTAAAAGCTAAATAATAGCGAGGTTAGCATCTGTGTTAGCGTGGGGTTAAAAGCTAAATGAAGAGCGAGGTTAGCATCTGTGTTAGCATGGGGGTTAAAAGCTAAATAACAGCGAGGTTAGCATCTGTGTTAGCGTGGGGTTAAAAGCTAAATAATAGCGTGGTTAGCATCTGTGTTAGCGTGGGGTTAAAAGCTAAATAACAGCGAGGTTAGCATATGTGTTAGCGTGGGGGTTAAAAGCTAAATAACAGCGAGGTTAGCATCTGTGTTAGCGTGGGGGTTAAAAGCTAAATAACAGCGAGGTTAGCATCTGTGTTAGCGTGGGGGTTAAAAGCTAAATAATAGCGAGGTTAGCATCTGTGTTAGCGTGGAGGTTAAAAGCTAAATAACAGCGAGGTTAGCATCTGTGTTAGCGTGGGGTTAAAAGCTAAATAACAGCGAGGTTAGCATCTGTGTTAGCGTGGGGGTTAAAAGCTAAATAACAGCGAGGTTAGCATCTGTGTTAGCGTGGGGGTTAAAAGCTAAATAACAGCGAGGTTAGCATCTGTGTTAGCGTGGGGGTTAAAAGCTAAATAACAGTGAGGTTAGCATCTGTGTTAGCGTGGGGTTAAAAGCTAAATAATAGCGAGGTTAGCATCTGTGTTAGCGTGGGGTTAAAAGCTAAATAACAGCGAGGTTAGCATCTGTGTTAGCGTGGGGTTAAAAGCTAAATAACAGCGAGGTTAGCATCTGTGTTAGCGTGGGGTTAAAAGCTAAATAATAGCGAGGTTAGCATCTGTGTTAGCGTGGGGGTTAAAAGCTAAATAATAGCGAGGTTAGCATCTGTGTTAGCGTGGGGTTAAAAGGTAAATAACAGCGAGGTTAGCATCTGTGTTAGCGTGGGGTTAAAAGCTAAATAATAGCGAGGTTAGCATCTGTGTTAGCGTGGGGTTAAAAGCTAAAGAACAGCGAGGTTAGCATCTGTGTTAGCGTGGGGGTTAAAAGCTAAATAATAGCGAGGTTAGCATCTGTGTTAGCGTGGGGGTTAAAAGCTAAATAACAGCGAGGTTAGCATCTGTGTTAGCGTGGGGTTAAAAGCTAAATAACAGCGAGGTTAGCATCTGTGTTAGCGTGGGGTTAAAAGCTAAATAACAGCGAGGTTAGCATCTGTGTTAGCGTGGGGTTAAAAGCTAAATAATAGCGAGGTTAGCATCTGTGTTAGCATGGGGGTTAAAAGCTAAATAACAGCGAGGTTAGCATCTGTGTTAGCGTGGGGTTAAAAGCTAAATAACAGCGAGGTTAGCATCTGTGTTAGCGTGGGGGTTAAAAGCTAAATAATAGCGAGGTTAGCATCTGTGTTAGCGTGGGGTTAAAAGCTAAAGAACAGCGAGGTTAGCATCTGTGTTAGCGTGGGGGTTAAAAGCTAAATAATAGCGAGGTTAGCATCTGTGTTAGCGTGGGGGTTAAAAGCTAAATAACAGCGAGGTTAGCATCTGTGTTAGCGTGGGGTTAAAAGCTAAATAACAGCGAGGTTAGCATCTGTGTTAGCGTGGGGTTGAAAGCTAAATAACAGCGAGGTTAGCATCTGTGTTAGCGTGGGGGTTAAAAGCTAAATAATAGCGAGGTTAGCATCTGTGTTAGCGTGGTGGTTAAAAGCTAAATAACAGCGAGGTTAGCATCTGTGTTAGCGTGGGGTTAAAAGCTAAATAACAGCGAGGTTAGCATCTGTGTTAGCGTGGGGTTAAAAGCTAAATAATAGCGAGGTTAGCATCTGTGTTAGCGTGGGGTTAAAAGCTAAATAATAGCGAGGCTAGCATCTGTGTTAGCGTGGGGTTAAAAGCTAAATAATAGCGAGGTTAGCATCTGTGTTAGCGTGGGGTTAAAAGCTAAATAATAGCGAGGTTAGCATCTGTGTTAGCGTGGGGTTAAAAGCTAAATAATAGCGAGGTTAGCATCTGTGTTAGCGTGGGGTTAAAAGCTAAATAACAGCGAGGTTAGCATCTGTGTTAGCGTGGGGTTAAAAGGTAAATAATAGCGAGGTTAGCATCTCTGTTAGCGTGGGGGTTAAAAGCTAAATAACAGCGAGGTTAGCATCTGTGTTAGCGTGGGGTTAAAAGCTAAATAACAGCGAGGTTAGCATCTCTGTTAGCGTGGGGGTTAAAAGCTAAATAATAGCGAGGTTAGCATCTGTGTTAGCGTGGGGTTAAAAGCTAAAGAACAGCGAGGTTAGCATCTGTGTTAGCGTGGGGTTAAAAGCTAAATAACAGCTAGGTTAGCATCTGTGTTAGCGTGGGGTTAAAAGCTAAATAACAGCGAGGTTAGCATCTGTGTTAGCGTGGGGTTAAAAGCTAAATAACAGCGAGGTTAGCATCTGTGTTAGCGTGGGGTTAAAAGCTAAATAACAGCGAGGTTAGCATCTGTGTTAGCGTGGGGTTAAAAGCTAAATAATAGCGAGGTTAGCATCTGTGTTAGCGTGGGGTTAAAAGCTAAATAACAGCTAGGTTAGCATCTGTGTTAGCGTGGAGTTAAAAGCTAAATAACAGCGAGGTTAGCATCTGTGTTAGCGTGGGGTTAAAAGCTAAATAATAGCGAGGTTAGCATCTGTGTTAGCGTGGGGGTTAAAAGCTAAATAACAGCGAGGTTAGCATCTGTGTTAGCGTGGGGTTAAAAGCTAAATAATAGCGAGGTTAGCATCTGTGTTAGCGTGGGGTTAAAAGCTAAATAACAGCGAGGTTAGCATCTGTGTTAGCGTGGGGTTAAAAGGTAAATAATAGCGAGGTTAGCATCTCTGTTAGCGTGGGGGTTAAAAGCTAAATAACAGCGAGGTTAGCATCTGTGTTAGCGTGGGGTTAAAAGCTAAATAACAGCGAGGTTAGCATCTCTGTTAGCGTGGGGGTTAAAAGCTAAATAATAGCGAGGTTAGCATCTGTGTTAGCGTGGGGTTAAAAGCTAAAGAACAGCGAGGTTAGCATCTGTGTTAGCGTGGGGTTAAAAGCTAAATAACAGCGAGGTTAGCATCTGTGTTAGCGTGGGGTTAAAAGCTAAATAATAGCGAGGTTAGCATCTGTGTTAGCGTGGGGTTAAAAGGTAAATAATAGCGAGGTTAGCATCTGTGTTAGCGTGGGGTTAAAAGCTAAATAACAGCGAGGTTAGGATCTGTGTTAGCGTGGGGTTAAAAGCTAAATAATAGCGAGGTTAGCATCTGTGTTAGCGTGGGGGTTAAAAGCTAAATAACAGCGAGGTTAGCATCTGTGTTAGCGTGGGGTTAAAAGCTAAATAACAGCGAGGTTAGCATCTGTGTTAGCGGGGGGTTAAAAGCTAAATAACAGCGAGGTTAGCATCTGTGTAAGCGTGGGGGTTAAAAGCTAAATAATAGTGAGGTTAGCATCTGTGTTAGTGTGGGGTTAAAAGCTAAATAATAGCGAGGTTAGCATCTGTGTTAGCGTGGGGGTTAAAAGCTAAATAACAGCGAGGTTAGCATCTGTGTTAGCGTGGGGTTAAAAGCGAAATAATAGCGAGGTTAGCATCTGTGTTAGCGTGGGGTTAAAAGCTAAATAATAGCGAGGTTAGCATCTGTGTTAGCGTGGGGGTTAAAAGCTAAATAACAGCGAGGTTAGCATCTGTGTTAGCGTGGGGTTAAAAGCTAAATAATAGCGAGGTTAGCATCTGTGTTAGCGTGGGGGTTAAAAGCTAAATAACAGCGAGGTTAGCATCTGTGTTAGCGTGGGGTTATAAGCTAAATAATAGCGAGGTTAGCATCTGTGTTAGCGTGGGGGTTAAAAGCTAAATAACAGCGAGGTTAGCATCTGTGTTAGCGTGGGGTTAAAAGCTAAATAACAGCGAGGTTAGCATCTGTGTTAGCGTGGGGGTTAAAAGCTAAATAACAGCGAGGTTAGCATCTGTGTTAGCGTGGGGTTAAAAGCTAAATAACAGCGAGGTTAGCATCTGTGTTAGCGTGGGGTTAAAAGCTAAATAATAGCGAGGTTAGCATCTGTGTTAGCGTGGGGTTAAAAGCTAAATAACAGCGAGGTTAGCATCTGTGTTAGCGTGGGGTTAAAAGCTAAATAATAGCGAGGTTAGCATCTGTGTTAGCATGGGGGTTAAAAGCTAAATAACAGCGAGGTTAGCATCTGTGTTAGCGTGGGGTTAAAAGCTAAATAATAGCGAGGTTAGCATCTGTGTTAGCGTGGGGGTTAAAAGCTAAATAACAGCGAGGTTAGCATCTGTGTTAGCGTGGGGGTTAAAAGCTAAATAACAGCGAGGTTAGCATCTGTGTTAGCGTGGGGTTAAAAGCTAAATAACAGCGAGGTTAGCATCTGTGTTAGTGTGGGGTTAAAAGCTAAATAATAGCGAGGTTAGCATCTGTGTTAGCGTGGGGGTTAAAAGCTAAATAACAGTGAGGTTAGCATCTGTGTTAGCGTGGGGGTTAAAAGCTAAATAATAGCGAGGTTAGCATCTGTGTTAGCGTGGGGGTTAAAAGCTAAATAACAGTGAGGTTAGCATCTGTGTTAGCGTGGGGTTAAAAGCTAAATAATAGCGAGGTTAGCATCTGTGTTAGCGTGGGGGTTAAAAGCTAAATAACAGCGAGGTTAGCATCTGTGTTAGCGTGGAGTTAAAAGCTAAATAATAGCGAGGTTAGCATCTGTGTTAGCGTGGGGGTTAAAAGCTAAATAACAGCGAGGTTAGCATCTGTGTTAGCGTGGGGTTAAAAGCTAAATAACAGCGAGGTTAGCATCTGTGTTAGCGTGGGGTTAAAAGCTAAATAACAGCAAGGTTAGCATCTGTGTTAGCATGGGGGTTAAAAGCTAAATAACAGCGAGGTTAGCATCTGTGTTAGCGTGGGGGTTAAAAGCTAAATAATAGCGAGGTTAGCATCTGTGTTAGCGTGGGGTTAAAAGCTAAATAACAGCGAGGTTAGCATCTGTGTTAGCGTGGGGGTTAAAAGCTAAATAACAGCGAGGTTAGCATCTGTGTTAGCGTGGGGTTAAAAGCTAAATAATAGCGAGGTTAGCATCTGTGTTAGCGTGGGGTTAAAAGCTAAATAACAGCGAGGTTAGCATCTGTGTTAGCGTGGGGTTAAAAGCTAAATAACAGCGAGGTTAGCATCTGTGTTAGCGTGGGGTTAAAAGCTAAATAACAGCGAGGTTAGCATCTGTGTTAGCGTAGGGGTTAAAAGCTAAATAACAGCGAGGTTAGCATCTGTGTTAGCGTGGGGTTAAAAGCTAAATAATAGCGAGGTTAGCATCTGTGTTAGCGTGGGGTTAAAAGCTAAATGAAGAGCGAGGTTAGCATCTGTGTTAGCGTGGGGTTAAAAGCTAAATAATAGCAAGGTTAGCATCTGGGTTAAAAGCTAAATAACAGCGAGGTTAGCATCCGTGTTAGCGTGGGGTTAAAAGCTAAATAATAGCGAGGTTAGCATCTGTGTTAGCGTGGGGTTAAAAGCTAAATAATAGCGAGGTTAGCATCTGTGTTAGCGTGGGGTTAAAAGCTAAATAACAGCGAGGTTAGCATCTGTGTTAGCGTGGGGTTAAAAGCTAAATAATAGCGAGGTTAGCATCTGTGTTAGCGTGGGGTTAAAAGCTAAATAACAGCGAGGTTAGTATCTGTGTTAGCGTGGGGTTAAAAGCTAAATAATAGCGAGGTTAGCATCTGTGTTAGCGTGGGGTTAAAAGCTAAATAATAGCGAGGTTAGCATCTGTGTTAGCGTGGGGTTAAAAGCTAAATAACAGCGAGGTTAGCATCTGTGTTAGCGTGGGGTTAAAAGCTAAATAACAGCGAGGTTAGCATCTGTGTTAGCGTGGGGTTAAAAGCTAAATAACAGCGAGGTTAGCATCTGTGTTAGCGTGGGGTTAAAAGCTAAATAATAGCGAGGTTAGCATCTGTGTTAGCGTGGGGTTAAAAGCTAAATAACAGCGAGGTTAGCATCTGTGTTAGCGTGGGGTTAAAAGCTAAATAATAGCGAGGTTAGCATCTGTGTTAGCGTGGGGTTAAAAGCTAAATAACAGCGAGGTTAGTATCTGTGTTAGCGTGGGGTTAAAAGCTAAATAATAGCGAGGTTAGCATCTGTGTTAGCGTGGGGTTAAAAGCTAAATAATAGCGAGGTTAGCATCTGTGTTAGCGTGGGGTTAAAAGCTAAATAACAGCGAGGTTAGCATCTGTGTTAGCGTGGGGTTAAAAGCTAAATAACAGCGAGGTTAGCATCTGTGTTAGCGTGGGGTTAAAAGCTAAATAACAGCGAGGTTAGCATCTGTGTTAGCGTGGGGTTAAAAGCTAAATAATAGCGAGGTTAGCATCTGTGTTAGCGTGGGGTTAAAAGCTAAATAACAGCGAGGTTAGCATCTGTGTTAGCGTGGGGTTAAAAGCTAAATAACAGCGAGGTTAGCATCTGTGTTAGCGTGGGGTTAAAAGCTAAATAACAGCAAGGTTAGCATCTGTGTTAGCATGGGGGTTAAAAGCTAAATAACAGCGAGGTTAGCATCTGTGTTAGCGTGGGGGTTAAAAGCTAAATAATAGCGAGGTTAGCATCTGTGTTAGCGTGGGGTTAAAAGCTAAATAACAGCGAGGTTAGCATCTGTGTTAGCGTGGGGGTTAAAAGCTAAATAACAGCGAGGTTAGCATCTGTGTTAGCGTGGGGTTAAAAGCTAAATAATAGCGAGGTTAGCATCTGTGTTAGCGTGGGGTTAAAAGCTAAATAACAGCGAGGTTAGCATCTGTGTTAGCGTGGGGTTAAAAGCTAAATAACAGCGAGGTTAGCATCTGTGTTAGCGTGGGGTTAAAAGCTAAATAACAGCGAGGTTAGCATCTGTGTTAGCGTAGGGGTTAAAAGCTAAATAACAGCGAGGTTAGCATCTGTGTTAGCGTGGGGTTAAAAGCTAAATAATAGCGAGGTTAGCATCTGTGTTAGCGTGGGGTTAAAAGCTAAATGAAGAGCGAGGTTAGCATCTGTGTTAGCGTGGGGTTAAAAGCTAAATAATAGCAAGGTTAGCATCTGGGTTAAAAGCTAAATAACAGCGAGGTTAGCATCCGTGTTAGCGTGGGGTTAAAAGCTAAATAACAGCGAGGTTAGCATCTGTGTTAGCGTGGGGTTAAAAGCTAAATAATAGCGAGGTTAGCATCTGTGTTAGTGTGGGGTTAAAAGCTAAATAACAGCGAGGTTAGCATCTGTGTTAGCGTGGGGTTAAAAGCTAAATAACAGCGAGGTTAGCATCTGTGTTAGCGTGGGGTTAAAAGCTAAATAACAGCGAGGTTAGCATCTGTGTTAGCGTGGGGTTAAAAGCTAAATAACAGCGAGGTTAGCATCTGTGTTAGCGTGGGGTTAAAAGCTAAATAACAGCGAGGTTAGCATCTGTGTTAGCGTGGGGTTAAAAGCTAAATAACAGCGAGGTTAGCATCTGTGTTAGCGTGGGGTTAAAAGCTAAATAATAGCGAGGTTAGCATCTGTGTTAGCGTGGGGGTTAAAAGCTAAATAATAGCGAGGTTAGCATCTGTGTTAGCGTGGGGTTAAAAGGTAAATAACAGCGAGGTTAGCATCTGTGTTAGCGTGGGGTTAAAAGCTAAATAATAGCGAGGTTAGCATCTGTGTTAGCGTGGGGTTAAAAGCTAAAGAACAGCGAGGTTAGCATCTGTGTTAGCGTGGGGGTTAAAAGCTAAATAATAGCGAGGTTAGCATCTGTGTTAGCGTGGGGGTTAAAAGCTAAATAACAGCGAGGTTAGCATCTGTGTTAGCGTGGGGTTAAAAGCTAAATAACAGCGAGGTTAGCATCTGTGTTAGCGTGGGGTTAAAAGCTAAATAACAGCGAGGTTAGCATCTGTGTTAGCGTGGGGTTAAAAGCTAAATAATAGCGAGGTTAGCATCTGTGTTAGCATGGGGGTTAAAAGCTAAATAACAGCGAGGTTAGCATCTGTGTTAGCGTGGGGTTAAAAGCTAAATAACAGCGAGGTTAGCATCTGTGTTAGCGTGGGGGTTAAAAGCTAAATAATAGCGAGGTTAGCATCTGTGTTAGCGTGGGGTTAAAAGCTAAAGAACAGCGAGGTTAGCATCTGTGTTAGCGTGGGGGTTAAAAGCTAAATAATAGCGAGGTTAGCATCTGTGTTAGCGTGGGGGTTAAAAGCTAAATAACAGCGAGGTTAGCATCTGTGTTAGCGTGGGGTTAAAAGCTAAATAACAGCGAGGTTAGCATCTGTGTTAGCGTGGGGTTGAAAGCTAAATAACAGCGAGGTTAGCATCTGTGTTAGCGTGGGGGTTAAAAGCTAAATAATAGCGAGGTTAGCATCTGTGTTAGCGTGGTGGTTAAAAGCTAAATAACAGCGAGGTTAGCATCTGTGTTAGCGTGGGGTTAAAAGCTAAATAACAGCGAGGTTAGCATCTGTGTTAGCGTGGGGTTAAAAGCTAAATAATAGCGAGGTTAGCATCTGTGTTAGCGTGGGGTTAAAAGCTAAATAATAGCGAGGCTAGCATCTGTGTTAGCGTGGGGTTAAAAGCTAAATAATAGCGAGGTTAGCATCTGTGTTAGCGTGGGGTTAAAAGCTAAATAATAGCGAGGTTAGCATCTGTGTTAGCGTGGGGTTAAAAGCTAAATAATAGCGAGGTTAGCATCTGTGTTAGCGTGGGGTTAAAAGCTAAATAATAGCGAGGTTAGCATCTGTGTTAGCGTGGGGTTAAAAGCTAAATAACAGCAAGGTTAGCATCTGTGTTAGCGTGGGGTTAAAAGCTAAATAATAGCGAGGTTAGCATCTGTGTTAGCGTGGGGTTAAAAGCTAAATAACAGCGAGGTTAGCATCTGTGTTAGCGTGGGGGTTAAAAGCTAAATAACAGCGAGGTTAGCATCTGTGTTAGCGTGGGGTTAAAAGCTAAATAACAGCGAGGTTAGCATCTGTGTTAGCGTGGGGGTTAAAAGCTAAATAATAGCGAGGTTAGCATCTGTGTTAGCATGGGGGTTAAAAGCTAAATAACAGCGAGGTTAGCATCTGTGTTAGCATGGGGGTTAAAAGCTAAATAATAGCGAGGTTAGCATCTGTGTTAGCGTGGGGTTAAAAGCTAAATAATAGCGAGGGTAGCATCTGTGTTAGTGTGGGGTTAAAAGCTAAATAATAGCGAGGTTAGCATCTGTGTTAGCGTGGGGGTTAAAAGCTAAATAACAGCGAGGTTAGCATCTGTGTTAGCGTGGGGTTAAAAGCTAAATAATAGCGAGGTTAGCATCTGTGTTAGCGTGGGGTTAAAAGCTAAATAACAGCGAGGTTAGCATATGTGTTAGCGTGGGGGTTAAAAGCTAAATAACAGCGAGGTTAGCATCTGTGTTAGCGTGGGGGTTAAAAGCTAAATAACAGCGAGGTTAGCATCTGTGTTAGCGTGGGGGTTAAAAGCTAAATAATAGCGAGGTTAGCATCTGTGTTAGCGTGGAGGTTAAAAGCTAAATAACAGCGAGGTTAGCATCTGTGTTAGCGTGGGGTTAAAAGCTAAATAACAGCGAGGTTAGCATCTGTGTTAGCGTGGGGGTTAAAAGCTAAATAACAGCGAGGTTAGCATCTGTGTTAGCGTGGGGTTAAAAGCTAAATAATAGCAAGGGTAGCATCTGTGTTAGCGTGGGGTTAAAAGCTAAATAAAAGCGAGGTTAGCATCTGTGTTAGCGTGGGGGTTAAAAGCTAAATAACAGCGAGGTTAGCATCTGTGTTAGCGTGGGGGTTAAAAGCTAAATAACAGCAAGGTTAGCATCTGTGTTAGCGTGGGGGTTAAAAGCTAAATAACAGCGAGGTTAGCATCTGTGTTAGCGTGGGGTTAAAAGCTAAATAACAGCGAGGTTAGCATCTGTGTTAGCGTGGGGGTTAAAAGCTAAATAACAGCGAGGTTAGCATCTGTGTTAGCGTGGGGGTTAAAAGCTAAATAATAGCGAGGTTAGCATCTGCGTTAGCGTGGGGGTTAAAAGCTAAATAACAGCGAGGTTAGCATCTGTGTTAGCGTGGGGTTAAAAGCTAAATAACAGCGAGGTTAGCATCTGTGTTAGCGTGGGGTTAAAAGCTAAATAATAGCGAGGTTAGCATCTGTGTTAGCGTGGGGTTAAAAGCTAAATAACAGCGAGGTTAGCATCTGTGTTAGCGTGGGGTTAAAAGCTAAATAATAGCAAGGATAGCATCTGTGTTAGCGTGGGGTTAAAAGCTAAATAAAAGCGAGGTTAGCATCTGTGTTAGCGTGGGGTAAAAAGCTAAATAACAGCGAGGTTAGCATCTGTGTTAGCGTGGGGTTAAACGCTAAATAATAGCAAGGATAGCATCTGTGTTAGCGTGGGGTTAAAAGCTAAATAACAGCGAGGTTAGCATCTGTGTTAGCGTGGGGTTAAAAGCTAAATAATAGCAAGGATAGCATCTGTGTTAGCGTGGGGTTAAAAGCTAAATAAAAGCGAGGTTAGCATCTGTGTTAGCGTGGGGGTTAAAAGCTAAATAATAGCGAGGTTAGCATCTGTGTTAGCGTGGGGGTTAAAAGCTAAATAACAGCGAGGTTAGCATCTGTGTTAGCGTGGGGGTTAAAAGCTAAATAATAGCGAGGTTAGCATCTGTGTTAGCGTGGGGGTTAAAAGCTAAATAACAGCGAGGTTAGCATCTGTGTTAGCGTGGGGGTTAAAAGCTAAATAATAGCGAGGTTAGCATCTGTGTTAGCGTGGGGGTTAAAAGCTAAATAATAGCGAGGTTAGCATCTGTGTTAGCGTGGGGGTTAAAAGCTAAATAACAGCGAGGTTAGCATCTGTGTTAGCGTGGGGTTAAAAGCTAAATAACAGCGAGGTTAGCATCTGTGTTAGCGTGGGGTTAAAAGCTAAATAATAGCGAGGTTAGCATCTGTGTTAGCGTGGGGTTAAAAGCTAAATGAAG
Source organism: Nerophis lumbriciformis (assembly GCF_033978685.3). Taxonomy (NCBI): domain Eukaryota; kingdom Metazoa; phylum Chordata; class Actinopteri; order Syngnathiformes; family Syngnathidae; genus Nerophis; species Nerophis lumbriciformis. Next base: position 18,723,372 of record NC_084583.2, on the reverse strand, counting down.
AGCGAGGTTAGCATCTGTGTTAGCATGGGGGTTAAAAGCTAAATAACAGCGAGGTTAGCATCTGTGTTAGCGTGGGGTTAAAAGCTAAATAATAGCGAGGTTAGCATCTGTGTTAGCGTGGGGTTAAAAGCTAAATAACAGCGAGGTTAGCATATGTGTTAGCGTGGGGGTTAAAAGCTAAATAACAGCGAGGTTAGCATCTGTGTTAGCGTGGGGGTTAAAAGCTAAATAACAGCGAGGTTAGCATCTGTGTTAGCGTGGGGGTTAAAAGCTAAATAATAGCGAGGTTAGCATCTGTGTTAGCGTGGAGGTTAAAAGCTAAATAACAGCGAGGTTAGCATCTGTGTTAGCGTGGGGTTAAAAGCTAAATAACAGCGAGGTTAGCATCTGTGTTAGCGTGGGGTTAAAAGCTAAATAACAGCGAGGTTAGCATCTGTGTTAGCGTGGGGGTTAAAAGCTAAATAACAGCGAGGTTAGCATCTGTGTTAGCGTGGGGGTTAAAAGCTAAATAATAGCGAGGTTAGCATCTGCGTTAGCGTGGGGGTTAAAAGCTAAATAACAGCGAGGTTAGCATCTGTGTTAGCGTGGGGTTAAAAGCTAAATAACAGCGAGGTTAGCATCTGTGTTAGCGTGGGGTTAAAAGCTAAATAAAAGCGAGGTTAGCATCTGTGTTAGCGTGGGGTTAAAAGCTAAATAACAGCGAGGTTAGCATCTGTGTTAGCGTGGGGTTAAAAGCTAAATAATAGCAAGGATAGCATCTGTGTTAGCGTGGGGTTAAAAGCTAAATAAAAGCGAGGTTAGCATCTGTGTTAGCGTGGGGTAAAAAGCTAAATAACAGCGAGGTTAGCATCTGTGTTAGCGTGGGGTTAAACGCTAAATAATAGCAAGGATAGCATCTGTGTTAGCGTGGGGTTAAAAGCTAAATAACAGCGAGGTTAGCATCTGTGTTAGCGTGGGGTTAAAAGCTAAATAATAGCAAGGATAGCATCTGTGTTAGCGTGGGGTTAAAAGCTAAATAAAAGCGAGGTTAGCATCTGTGTTAGCGTGGGGGTTAAAAGCTAAATAATAGCGAGGTTAGCATCTGTGTTAGCGTGGGGGTTAAAAGCTAAATAACAGCGAGGTTAGCATCTGTGTTAGCGTGGGGGTTAAAAGCTAAATAATAGCGAGGTTAGCATCTGTGTTAGCGTGGGGGTTAAAAGCTAAATAACAGCGAGGTTAGCATCTGTGTTAGCGTGGGGGTTAAAAGCTAAATAATAGCGAGGTTAGCATCTGTGTTAGCGTGGGGGTTAAAAGCTAAATAACAGCGAGGTTAGCATCTGTGTTAGCGTGGGGTTAAAAGCTAAATAACAGCGAGGTTAGCATCTGTGTTAGCGTGGGGGTTAAAAGCTAAATAACAGCGAGGTTAGCATCTGTGTTAGCGTGGGGGTTAAAAGCTAAATAATAGCGAGGTTAGCATCTGCGTTAGCGTGGGGGTTAAAAGCTAAATAACAGCGAGGTTAGCATCTGTGTTAGCGTGGGGTTAAAAGCTAAATAACAGCGAGGTTAGCATCTGTGTTAGCGTGGGGTTAAAAGCTAAATAAAAGCGAGGTTAGCATCTGTGTTAGCGTGGGGTTAAAAGCTAAATAACAGCGAGGTTAGCATCTGTGTTAGCGTGGGGTTAAAAGCTAAATAATAGCAAGGATAGCATCTGTGTTAGCGTGGGGTTAAAAGCTAAATAAAAGCGAGGTTAGCATCTGTGTTAGCGTGGGGTAAAAAGCTAAATAACAGCGAGGTTAGCATCTGTGTTAGCGTGGGGTTAAACGCTAAATAATAGCAAGGATAGCATCTGTGTTAGCGTGGGGTTAAAAGCTAAATAACAGCGAGGTTAGCATCTGTGTTAGCGTGGGGTTAAAAGCTAAATAATAGCAAGGATAGCATCTGTGTTAGCGTGGGGTTAAAAGCTAAATAAAAGCGAGGTTAGCATCTGTGTTAGCGTGGGGGTTAAAAGCTAAATAATAGCGAGGTTAGCATCTGTGTTAGCGTGGGGGTTAAAAGCTAAATAACAGCGAGGTTAGCATCTGTGTTAGCGTGGGGGTTAAAAGCTAAATAATAGCGAGGTTAGCATCTGTGTTAGCGTGGGGGTTAAAAGCTAAATAACAGCGAGGTTAGCATCTGTGTTAGCGTGGGGGTTAAAAGCTAAATAATAGCGAGGTTAGCATCTGTGTTAGCGTGGGGGTTAAAAGCTAAATAATAGCGAGGTTAGCATCTGTGTTAGCGTGGGGGTTAAAAGCTAAATAACAGCGAGGTTAGCATCTGTGTTAGCGTGGGGTTAAAAGCTAAATAACAGCGAGGTTAGCATCTGTGTTAGCGTGGGGTTAAAAGCTAAATAATAGCGAGGTTAGCATCTGTGTTAGCGTGGGGTTAAAAGCTAAATGAAGAGCGAGGTTAGCATCTGTGTTAGCATGGGGGTTAAAAGCTAAATAACAGCGAGGTTAGCATCTGTGTTAGCGTGGGGTTAAAAGCTAAATAATAGCGTGGTTAGTATCTGTGTTAGCGTGGGGTTAAAAGCTAAATAACAGCGAGGTTAGCATATGTGTTAGCGTGGGGGTTAAAAGCTAAATAACAGCGAGGTTAGCATCTGTGTTAGCGTGGGGGTTAAAAGCTAAATAACAGCGAGGTTAGCATCTGTGTTAGCGTGGGGGTTAAAAGCTAAATAATAGCGAGGTTAGCATCTGTGTTAGCGTGGAGGTTAAAAGCTAAATAACAGCGAGGTTAGCATCTGTGTTAGCGTGGGGTTAAAAGCTAAATAACAGCGAGGTTAGCATCTGTGTTAGCGTGGGGGTTAAAAGCTAAATAACAGCGAGGTTAGCATCTGTGTTAGCGTGGGGGTTAAAAGCTAAATAACAGCGAGGTTAGCATCTGTGTTAGCGTGGGGGTTAAAAGCTAAATAACAGTGAGGTTAGCATCTGTGTTAGCGTGGGGTTAAAAGCTAAATAATAGCGAGGTTAGCATCTGTGTTAGCGTGGGGTTAAAAGCTAAATAACAGCGAGGTTAGCATCTGTGTTAGCGTGGGGTTAAAAGCTAAATAACAGCGAGGTTAGCATCTGTGTTAGCATGGGGGTTAAAAGCTAAATAACAGCGAGGTTAGCATCTGTGTTAGCGTGGGGTTAAAAGCTAAATAACAGCGAGGTTAGCATCTGTGTTAGTGTGGGGTTAAAAGCTAAATAATAGCGAGGTTAGCATCTGTGTTAGCGTGGGGGTTAAAAGCTAAATAACAGCGAGGTTAGCATCTGTGTTAGCGTGGGGTTAAAAGCGAAATAATAGCGAGGTTAGCATCTGTGTTAGCGTGGGGTTAAAAGCTAAATAATAGCGAGGTTAGCATCTGTGTTAGCGTGGGGGTTAAAAGCTAAATAACAGCGAGGTTAGCATCTGTGTTAGCGTGGGGTTAAAAGCTAAATAATAGCGAGGTTAGCATCTGTGTTAGCGTGGGGGTTAAAAGCTAAATAACAGCGAGGTTAGCATCTGTGTTAGCGTGGGGTTATAAGCTAAATAATAGCGAGGTTAGCATCTGTGTTAGCGTGGGGGTTAAAAGCTAAATAACAGCGAGGTTAGCATCTGTGTTAGCGTGGGGTTAAAAGCTAAATAACAGCGAGGTTAGCATCTGTGTTAGCGTGGGGGTTAAAAGCTAAATAACAGCGAGGTTAGCATCTGTGTTAGCGTGGGGTTAAAAGCTAAATAACAGCGAGGTTAGCATCTGTGTTAGCGTGGGGTTAAAAGCTAAATAATAGCGAGGTTAGCATCTGTGTTAGCGTGGGGTTAAAAGCTAAATAACAGCGAGGTTAGCATCTGTGTTAGCGTGGGGTTAAAAGCTAAATAATAGCGAGGTTAGCATCTGTGTTAGCATGGGGGTTAAAAGCTAAATAACAGCGAGGTTAGCATCTGTGTTAGCGTGGGGTTAAAAGCTAAATAATAGCGAGGTTAGCATCTGTGTTAGCGTGGGGGTTAAAAGCTAAATAACAGCGAGGTTAGCATCTGTGTTAGCGTGGGGGTTAAAAGCTAAATAACAGCGAGGTTAGCATCTGTGTTAGCGTGGGGTTAAAAGCTAAATAACAGCGAGGTTAGCATCTGTGTTAGTGTGGGGTTAAAAGCTAAATAATAGCGAGGTTAGCATCTGTGTTAGCGTGGGGGTTAAAAGCTAAATAACAGTGAGGTTAGCATCTGTGTTAGCGTGGGGGTTAAAAGCTAAATAATAGCGAGGTTAGCATCTGTGTTAGCGTGGGGGTTAAAAGCTAAATAACAGTGAGGTTAGCATCTGTGTTAGCGTGGGGTTAAAAGCTAAATAATAGCGAGGTTAGCATCTGTGTTAGCGTGGGGGTTAAAAGCTAAATAACAGCGAGGTTAGCATCTGTGTTAGCGTGGAGTTAAAAGCTAAATAATAGCGAGGTTAGCATCTGTGTTAGCGTGGGGGTTAAAAGCTAAATAACAGCGAGGTTAGCATCTGTGTTAGCGTGGGGTTAAAAGCTAAATAACAGCGAGGTTAGCATCTGTGTTAGCGTGGGGTTAAAAGCTAAATAACAGCAAGGTTAGCATCTGTGTTAGCATGGGGGTTAAAAGCTAAATAACAGCGAGGTTAGCATCTGTGTTAGCGTGGGGGTTAAAAGCTAAATAATAGCGAGGTTAGCATCTGTGTTAGCGTGGGGTTAAAAGCTAAATAACAGCGAGGTTAGCATCTGTGTTAGCGTGGGGGTTAAAAGCTAAATAACAGCGAGGTTAGCATCTGTGTTAGCGTGGGGTTAAAAGCTAAATAATAGCGAGGTTAGCATCTGTGTTAGCGTGGGGTTAAAAGCTAAATAACAGCGAGGTTAGCATCTGTGTTAGCGTGGGGTTAAAAGCTAAATAACAGCGAGGTTAGCATCTGTGTTAGCGTGGGGTTAAAAGCTAAATAACAGCGAGGTTAGCATCTGTGTTAGCGTAGGGGTTAAAAGCTAAATAACAGCGAGGTTAGCATCTGTGTTAGCGTGGGGTTAAAAGCTAAATAATAGCGAGGTTAGCATCTGTGTTAGCGTGGGGTTAAAAGCTAAATGAAGAGCGAGGTTAGCATCTGTGTTAGCGTGGGGTTAAAAGCTAAATAATAGCAAGGTTAGCATCTGGGTTAAAAGCTAAATAACAGCGAGGTTAGCATCCGTGTTAGCGTGGGGTTAAAAGCTAAATAATAGCGAGGTTAGCATCTGTGTTAGCGTGGGGTTAAAAGCTAAATAATAGCGAGGTTAGCATCTGTGTTAGCGTGGGGTTAAAAGCTAAATAACAGCGAGGTTAGCATCTGTGTTAGCGTGGGGTTAAAAGCTAAATAATAGCGAGGTTAGCATCTGTGTTAGCGTGGGGTTAAAAGCTAAATAACAGCGAGGTTAGTATCTGTGTTAGCGTGGGGTTAAAAGCTAAATAATAGCGAGGTTAGCATCTGTGTTAGCGTGGGGTTAAAAGCTAAATAATAGCGAGGTTAGCATCTGTGTTAGCGTGGGGTTAAAAGCTAAATAACAGCGAGGTTAGCATCTGTGTTAGCGTGGGGTTAAAAGCTAAATAACAGCGAGGTTAGCATCTGTGTTAGCGTGGGGTTAAAAGCTAAATAACAGCGAGGTTAGCATCTGTGTTAGCGTGGGGTTAAAAGCTAAATAATAGCGAGGTTAGCATCTGTGTTAGCGTGGGGTTAAAAGCTAAATAACAGCGAGGTTAGCATCTGTGTTAGCGTGGGGTTAAAAGCTAAATAATAGCGAGGTTAGCATCTGTGTTAGCGTGGGGTTAAAAGCTAAATAACAGCGAGGTTAGTATCTGTGTTAGCGTGGGGTTAAAAGCTAAATAATAGCGAGGTTAGCATCTGTGTTAGCGTGGGGTTAAAAGCTAAATAATAGCGAGGTTAGCATCTGTGTTAGCGTGGGGTTAAAAGCTAAATAACAGCGAGGTTAGCATCTGTGTTAGCGTGGGGTTAAAAGCTAAATAACAGCGAGGTTAGCATCTGTGTTAGCGTGGGGTTAAAAGCTAAATAACAGCGAGGTTAGCATCTGTGTTAGCGTGGGGTTAAAAGCTAAATAATAGCGAGGTTAGCATCTGTGTTAGCGTGGGGTTAAAAGCTAAATAACAGCGAGGTTAGCATCTGTGTTAGCGTGGGGTTAAAAGCTAAATAACAGCGAGGTTAGCATCTGTGTTAGCGTGGGGTTAAAAGCTAAATAACAGCAAGGTTAGCATCTGTGTTAGCATGGGGGTTAAAAGCTAAATAACAGCGAGGTTAGCATCTGTGTTAGCGTGGGGGTTAAAAGCTAAATAATAGCGAGGTTAGCATCTGTGTTAGCGTGGGGTTAAAAGCTAAATAACAGCGAGGTTAGCATCTGTGTTAGCGTGGGGGTTAAAAGCTAAATAACAGCGAGGTTAGCATCTGTGTTAGCGTGGGGTTAAAAGCTAAATAATAGCGAGGTTAGCATCTGTGTTAGCGTGGGGTTAAAAGCTAAATAACAGCGAGGTTAGCATCTGTGTTAGCGTGGGGTTAAAAGCTAAATAACAGCGAGGTTAGCATCTGTGTTAGCGTGGGGTTAAAAGCTAAATAACAGCGAGGTTAGCATCTGTGTTAGCGTAGGGGTTAAAAGCTAAATAACAGCGAGGTTAGCATCTGTGTTAGCGTGGGGTTAAAAGCTAAATAATAGCGAGGTTAGCATCTGTGTTAGCGTGGGGTTAAAAGCTAAATGAAGAGCGAGGTTAGCATCTGTGTTAGCGTGGGGTTAAAAGCTAAATAATAGCAAGGTTAGCATCTGGGTTAAAAGCTAAATAACAGCGAGGTTAGCATCCGTGTTAGCGTGGGGTTAAAAGCTAAATAACAGCGAGGTTAGCATCTGTGTTAGCGTGGGGTTAAAAGCTAAATAATAGCGAGGTTAGCATCTGTGTTAGTGTGGGGTTAAAAGCTAAATAACAGCGAGGTTAGCATCTGTGTTAGCGTGGGGTTAAAAGCTAAATAATAGCGAGGTTAGCATCTGTGTTAGCGTGGGGGTTAAAAGCCAAATAACAGCGAGGTTAGCATCTGTGTTAGCGTGGGGTTAAAAGCTAAATAACAGCGAGGTTAGCATCTGTGTTAGCGTGGGGTTAAAAGCTAAATAATAGCGAGGTTAGCATCTGTTTTAGCGTGGGGTTAAAAGCTAAATAATAGCGAGGTTAGCATCTGTGTTAGCGTGGGGGTTAAAAGCTAAATAATAGCGAGGTTAACATCTGTGTTAGCGTGGAGGTTAAAAGCTAAATAACAGCGAGGTTAGCATCTGTGTTAGCGTGGGGTTAAAAGCTAAATAGCAGCGAGGTTAGCATCTGTGTTAGCGTGGGGGTTAAAAGCTAAATAACAGCGAGGTTAGCATCTGTGTTAGCGTGGGGGTTAAAAGCTAAATAACAGCGAGGTTAGCATCTGTGTTAGCGTGGGGGTTAAAAGCTAAATAACAGCGAGGTTAGCATCTGTGTTAGCGTGGGGTTAAAAGCTAAATAACAGCGAGGTTAGCATCTGTGTTAGCGTGGGGTTAAAAGCTAAATAATAGCGAGGTTAGCATCTGTGTTAGCGTGGGAGTTAAAAGCTAAATAACAGCGAGGTTAGCATCTGTGTTAGCGTGGGGTTAAAAGCTAAATAATAGCGAGGTTAGCATCTGTGTTAGCGTGGGGTTAAAAGCTAAATAATAGCGAGGTTAGCATCTGTGTTAGCATGGGGGTTAAAAGCTAAATAACAGCGAGGTTAGCATCTGTGTTAGCGTGGGGGTTAAAAGCTAAATAATAGCGAGGTTAGCATCTGTGTTAGCGTGGGGGTTAAAAGCTAAATAACAGCGAGGTTAGCATCTGTGTTAGCGTGGGGTTAAAAGCTAAATAATAGCGAGGTTAGCATCTGTGTTAGCGTGGGGTTAAAAGCTAAATAATAGCGAGGTTAGCATCTGTGTTAGCATGGGGGTTAAAAGCTAAATAACAGCGAGGTTAGCATCTGTGTTAGCGTGGGGTTAAAAGCTAATTAATAGCGAGGTTAGCATCTGTGTTAGCGTGGGGTTAAAAGCTAAATAACAGCGAGGTTAGCATCTGTGTTAGCGTGGGGTTAAAAGCTAAATAACAGCGAGGTTAGCATCTGTGTTAGCGTGGGGTTAAAAGCTAAATAACAGCAAGGTTAGCATCTGTGTTAGCATGGGGGTTAAAAGCTAAATAACAGCGAGGTTAGCATCTGTGTTAGCGTGGGGGTTAAAAGCTAAATAATAGCGAGGTTAGCATCTGTGTTAGCGTGGGGTTAAAAGCTAAATAACAGCGAGGTTAGCATCTGTGTTAGCGTGGGGGTTAAAAGCTAAATAACAGCGAGGTTAGCATCTGTGTTAGCGTGGGGTTAAAAGCTAAATAATAGCGAGGTTAGCATCTGTGTTAGCGTGGGGTTAAAAGCTAAATAACAGCGAGGTTAGCATCTGTGTTAGCGTGGGGTTAAAAGCTAAATAACAGCGAGGTTAGCATCTGTGTTAGCGTGGGGTTAAAAGCTAAATAACAGCGAGGTTAGCATCTGTGTTAGCGTAGGGGTTAAAAGCTAAATAACAGCGAGGTTAGCATCTGTGTTAGCGTGGGGTTAAAAGCTAAATAATAGCGAGGTTAGCATCTGTGTTAGCGTGGGGTTAAAAGCTAAATGAAGAGCGAGGTTAGCATCTGTGTTAGCGTGGGGTTAAAAGCTAAATAATAGCAAGGTTAGCATCTGGGTTAAAAGCTAAATAACAGCGAGGTTAGCATCCGTGTTAGCGTGGGGTTAAAAGCTAAATAATAGCGAGGTTAGCATCTGTGTTAGCGTGGGGTTAAAAGCTAAATAATAGCGAGGTTAGCATCTGTGTTAGTGTGGGGTTAAAAGCTAAATAACAGCGAGGTTAGCATCTGTGTTAGCGTGGGGTTAAAAGCTAAATAATAGCGAGGTTAGCATCTGTGTTAGCGTGGGGGTTAAAAGCCAAATAACAGCGAGGTTAGCATCTGTGTTAGCGTGGGGTTAAAAGCTAAATAACAGCGAGGTTAGCATCTGTGTTAGCGTGGGGTTAAAAGCTAAATAATAGCGAGGTTAGCATCTGTTTTAGCGTGGGGTTAAAAGCTAAATAATAGCGAGGTTAGCATCTGTGTTAGCGTGGGGGTTAAAAGCTAAATAATAGCGAGGTTAGCATCTGTGTTAGCGTGGAGGTTAAAAGCTAAATAACAGCGAGGTTAGCATCTGTGTTAGCGTGGGGTTAAAAGCTAAATAGCAGCGAGGTTAGCATCTGTGTTAGCGTGGGGGTTAAAAGCTAAATAACAGCGAGGTTAGCATCTGTGTTAGCGTGGGGGTTAAAAGCTAAATAACAGCGAGGTTAGCATCTGTGTTAGCGTGGGGGTTAAAAGCTAAATAACAGCGAGGTTAGCATCTGTGTTAGCGTGGGGTTAAAAGCTAAATAACAGCGAGGTTAGCATCTGTGTTAGCGTGGGGTTAAAAGCTAAATAATAGCGAGGTTAGCATCTGTGTTAGCGTGGGAGTTAAAAGCTAAATAACAGCGAGGTTAGCATCTGTGTTAGCGTGGGGTTAAAAGCTAAATAATAGCGAGGTTAGCATCTGTGTTAGCGTGGGGTTAAAAGCTAAATAATAGCGAGGTTAGCATCTGTGTTAGCATGGGGGTTAAAAGCTAAATAACAGCGAGGTTAGCATCTGTGTTAGCGTGGGGGTTAAAAGCTAAATAATAGCGAGGTTAGCATCTGTGTTAGCGTGGGGGTTAAAAGCTAAATAACAGCGAGGTTAGCATCTGTGTTAGCGTGGGGTTAAAAGCTAAATAATAGCGAGGTTAGCATCTGTGTTAGCGTGGGGTTAAAAGCTAAATAATAGCGAGGTTAGCATCTGTGTTAGCATGGGGGTTAAAAGCTAAATAACAGCGAGGTTAGCATCTGTGTTAGCGTGGGGGTTAAAAGCTAAATAACAGCGAGGTTAGCATCTGTGTTAGCGTGGGGGTTAAAAGCTAAATAACAGCGAGGTTAGCATCTGTGTTAGCGTGGGGTTAAAAGCTAAATAACAGCGAGGTTAGCATCTGTGTTAGCGTGGGGGTTAAAAGCTAAATAATAGCGAGGTTAGCATCTGTGTTAGCGTGGGGTTAAAAGCTAAATAATAGCGAGGTTAGCATCTGTGTTAGCGTGGGGGTTAAAAGCTAAATAACAGCGAGGTTAGCATCTGTGTTAGCGTGGGGGTTAAAAGCTAAATAACAGCGAGGTTAGCATCTGTGTTAGCGTGGGGTTAAAAGCTAAATAATAGCGAGGTTAGCATCTGTGTTAGCGTGGGGTTAAAAGCTAAATAATAGCGAGGTTAGCATCTGTGTTAGCGTGGGGTTAAAAGCTAAATAACAGCGAGGTTAGCATCTGTGTTAGCGTGGGGTTAAAAGCTAAATAATAGCGAGGTTAGCATCTGTGTTAGCGTGGGGTTATAAGCTAAATAATAGCGAGGTTAGCATCTGTGTTAGCGTGGGGTTAAAAGCTAAATAATAGCGAGGTTAGCATCTGTGTTAGCGTGGGGTTAAAAGCTAAATAACAGCAAGGTTAGCATCTGTGTTAGCGTGGGGTTAAAATCTAAATAATAGCGAGGTTAGCATCTGTGTTAGCGTGGGGGTTAAAAGCTAAATAACAGCGAGGTTAGCATCTGTGTTAGCGTGGGGGTTAAAAGCTAAATAATAGCGAGGTTAGCATCTGTGTTAGCGTGGGGTTAAAAGCTAAATAACAGCGAGGTTAGCATCTGTGTTAGCGTGGGGTTAAAAGCTAAATAACAGCGAGGTTAGCATCTGTGTTAGCGTGGGGTTAAAAGCTAAATAATAGCGAGGTTAGCATCTGTGTTAGCGTGGGGGTTAAAAGCTAAATAACAGCGAGATTAACATCTGTGTTAGCGTGGGGTTAAAAGCTAAATAATAGCGAGGTTAGCATCTGTGTTAGCGTGGGGTTAAAAGCTAAATAATAGCGAGGTTAGCATCTGTGTTAGCGTGGGGTTAAAAGCTAAATAACAGCAAGGTTAGCATCTGTGTTAGCGTGGGGTTAAAATCTAAATAATAGCGAGGTTAGCATCTGTGTTAGCGTGGGGGTTAAAAGCTAAATAACAGCGAGGTTAGCATCTGTGTTAGCGTGGGGGTTAAAAGCTAAATAATAGCGAGGTTAGCATCTGTGTTAGCGTGGGGTTAAAAGCTAAATAACAGCGAGGTTAGCATCTGTGTTAGCGTGGGGTTAAAAGCTAAATAACAGCGAGGTTAGCATCTGTGTTAGCGTGGGGTTAAAAGCTAAATAATAGCGAGGTTAGCATCTGTGTTAGCGTGGGGGTTAAAAGCTAAATAACAGCGAGGTTAGCATCTGTGTTAGCGTGGGGTTAAAAGCTAAATAACAGCGAGGTTAGCATCTGTGTTAGCGTGGGGTTAAAAGCTAAATAATAGCGAGGTTAGCATCTGTGTTAGCGTGGGGTTAAAAGCTAAAGAACAGCGAGGTTAGCATCTGTGTTAGCGTGGGGTTAAAAGCTAAATAACAGCTAGGTTAGCATCTGTGTTAGCGTGGGGTTAAAAGCTAAATAACAGCGAGGTTAGCATCTGTGTTAGCGTGGGGTTAAAAGCTAAATAACAGCGAGGTTAGCATCTGTGTTAGCGTGGGGTTAAAAGCTAAATAACAGCGAGGTTAGCATCTGTGTTAGCGTGGGGTTAAAAGCTAAATAATAGCGAGGTTAGCATCTGTGTTAGCGTGGGGTTAAAAGCTAAATAACAGCTAGGTTAGCATCTGTGTTAGCGTGGAGTTAAAAGCTAAATAACAGCGAGGTTAGCATCTGTGTTAGCGTGGGGTTAAAAGCTAAATAATAGCGAGGTTAGCATCTGTGTTAGCGTGGGGGTTAAAAGCTAAATAACAGCGAGGTTAGCATCTGTGTTAGCGTGGGGTTAAAAGCTAAATAATAGCGAGGTTAGCATCTGTGTTAGCGTGGGGTTAAAAGCTAAATAACAGCGAGGTTAGCATCTGTGTTAGCGTGGGGTTAAAAGGTAAATAATAGCGAGGTTAGCATCTCTGTTAGCGTGGGGGTTAAAAGCTAAATAACAGCGAGGTTAGCATCTGTGTTAGCGTGGGGTTAAAAGCTAAATAACAGCGAGGTTAGCATCTCTGTTAGCGTGGGGGTTAAAAGCTAAATAATAGCGAGGTTAGCATCTGTGTTAGCGTGGGGTTAAAAGCTAAAGAACAGCGAGGTTAGCATCTGTGTTAGCGTGGGGTTAAAAGCTAAATAACAGCGAGGTTAGCATCTGTGTTAGCGTGGGGTTAAAAGCTAAATAACAGCGAGGTTAGCATCTGTGTTAGCGTGGGGTTAAAAGCTAAATAACAGCGAGGTTAGCATCTGTGTTAGCGTGGGGTTAAAAGCTAAATAATAGCGAGGTTAGCATCTGTGTTAGCGTGGGGTTAAAAGGTAAATAATAGCGAGGTTAGCATCTGTGTTAGCGTGGGGTTAAAAGCTAAATAACAGCGAGGTTAGGATCTGTGTTAGCGTGGGGTTAAAAGCTAAATAATAGCGAGGTTAGCATCTGTGTTAGCGTGGGGGTTAAAAGCTAAATAACAGCGAGGTTAGCATCTGTGTTAGCGTGGGGTTAAAAGCTAAATAACAGCGAGGTTAGCATCTGTGTTAGCGGGGGGTTAAAAGCTAAATAACAGCGAGGTTAGCATCTGTGTAAGCGTGGGGGTTAAAAGCTAAATAATAGTGAGGTTAGCATCTGTGTTAGTGTGGGGTTAAAAGCTAAATAATAGCGAGGTTAGCATCTGTGTTAGCGTGGGGGTTAAAAGCTAAATAACAGCGAGGTTAGCATCTGTGTTAGCGTGGGGTTAAAAGCGAAATAATAGCGAGGTTAGCATCTGTGTTAGCGTGGGGTTAAAAGCTAAATAATAGCGAGGTTAGCATCTGTGTTAGCGTGGGGGTTAAAAGCTAAATAACAGCGAGGTTAGCATCTGTGTTAGCGTGGGGTTAAAAGCTAAATAATAGCGAGGTTAGCATCTGTGTTAGCGTGGGGGTTAAAAGCTAAATAACAGCGAGGTTAGCATCTGTGTTAGCGTGGGGTTATAAGCTAAATAATAGCGAGGTTAGCATCTGTGTTAGCGTGGGGGTTAAAAGCTAAATAACAGCGAGGTTAGCATCTGTGTTAGCGTGGGGTTAAAAGCTAAATAACAGCGAGGTTAGCATCTGTGTTAGCGTGGGGGTTAAAAGCTAAATAACAGCGAGGTTAGCATCTGTGTTAGCGTGGGGTTAAAAGCTAAATAACAGCGAGGTTAGCATCTGTGTTAGCGTGGGGTTAAAAGCTAAATAATAGCGAGGTTAGCATCTGTGTTAGCGTGGGGTTAAAAGCTAAATAACAGCGAGGTTAGCATCTGTGTTAGCGTGGGGTTAAAAGCTAAATAATAGCGAGGTTAGCATCTGTGTTAGCATGGGGGTTAAAAGCTAAATAACAGCGAGGTTAGCATCTGTGTTAGCGTGGGGTTAAAAGCTAAATAATAGCGAGGTTAGCATCTGTGTTAGCGTGGGGGTTAAAAGCTAAATAACAGCGAGGTTAGCATCTGTGTTAGCGTGGGGGTTAAAAGCTAAATAACAGCGAGGTTAGCATCTGTGTTAGCGTGGGGTTAAAAGCTAAATAACAGCGAGGTTAGCATCTGTGTTAGTGTGGGGTTAAAAGCTAAATAATAGCGAGGTTAGCATCTGTGTTAGCGTGGGGGTTAAAAGCTAAATAACAGTGAGGTTAGCATCTGTGTTAGCGTGGGGGTTAAAAGCTAAATAATAGCGAGGTTAGCATCTGTGTTAGCGTGGGGGTTAAAAGCTAAATAACAGTGAGGTTAGCATCTGTGTTAGCGTGGGGTTAAAAGCTAAATAATAGCGAGGTTAGCATCTGTGTTAGCGTGGGGGTTAAAAGCTAAATAACAGCGAGGTTAGCATCTGTGTTAGCGTGGAGTTAAAAGCTAAATAATAGCGAGGTTAGCATCTGTGTTAGCGTGGGGGTTAAAAGCTAAATAACAGCGAGGTTAGCATCTGTGTTAGCGTGGGGTTAAAAGCTAAATAACAGCGAGGTTAGCATCTGTGTTAGCGTGGGGTTAAAAGCTAAATAACAGCAAGGTTAGCATCTGTGTTAGCATGGGGGTTAAAAGCTAAATAACAGCGAGGTTAGCATCTGTGTTAGCGTGGGGGTTAAAAGCTAAATAATAGCGAGGTTAGCATCTGTGTTAGCGTGGGGTTAAAAGCTAAATAACAGCGAGGTTAGCATCTGTGTTAGCGTGGGGGGTTAAAAGCTAAATAACAGCGAGGTTAGCATCTGTGTTAGCGTGGGGTTAAAAGCTAAATAATAGCGAGGTTAGCATCTGTGTTAGCGTGGGGTTAAAAGCTAAATAACAGCGAGGTTAGCATCTGTGTTAGCGTGGGGTTAAAAGCTAAATAACAGCGAGGTTAGCATCTGTGTTAGCGTGGGGTTAAAAGCTAAATAACAGCGAGGTTAGCATCTGTGTTAGCGTAGGGGTTAAAAGCTAAATAACAGCGAGGTTAGCATCTGTGTTAGCGTGGGGTTAAAAGCTAAATAATAGCGAGGTTAGCATCTGTGTTAGCGTGGGGTTAAAAGCTAAATGAAGAGCGAGGTTAGCATCTGTGTTAGGCGTGGGGTTAAAAGCTAAATAATAGCAAGGTTAGCATCTGGGTTAAAAGCTAAATAACAGCGAGGTTAGCATCCGTGTTAGCGTGGGGTTAAAAGCTAAATAATAGCGAGGTTAGCATCTGTGTTAGCGTGGGGTTAAAAGCTAAATAATAGCGAGGTTAGCATCTGTGTTAGCGTGGGGTTAAAAGCTAAATAACAGCGAGGTTAGCATCTGTGAGCGTGGGGTTAAAAGCTAAATAATAGCGAGGTTAGCATCTGTGTTAGCGTGGGGTTAAAAGCTAAATAACAGCGAGGTTAGTATCTGTGTTAGCGTGGGGTTAAAAGCTAAATAATAGCGAGGTTAGCATCTGTGTTAGCGTGGGGTTAAAAGCTAAATAATAGCGAGGTTAGCATCTGTGTTAGCGTGGGGTTAAAAGCTAAATAACAGCGAGGTTAGCATCTGTGTTAGCGTGGGGTTAAAAGCTAAATAACAGCGAGGTTAGCATCTGTGTTAGCGTGGGGTTAAAAGCTAAATAACAGCGAGGTTAGCATCTGTGTTAGCGTGGGGTTAAAAGCTAAATAATAGCGAGGTTAGCATCTGTGTTAGCGTGGGGTTAAAAGCTAAATAACAGCGAGGTTAGCATCTGTGTTAGCGTGGGGTTAAAAGCTAAATAACAGCGAGGTTAGCATCTGTGTTAGCGTGGGGTTAAAAGCTAAATAACAGCAAGGTTAGCATCTGTGTTAGCATGGG
The DNA here is from genome assembly GCF_033978685.3 of Nerophis lumbriciformis. Lineage (NCBI taxonomy): Eukaryota > Metazoa > Chordata > Actinopteri > Syngnathiformes > Syngnathidae > Nerophis > Nerophis lumbriciformis. The sequence continues at coordinate 18,707,997 of NC_084583.2, read as the reverse complement.
GGTTAAAAGCTAAATAACAGCGAGGTTAGCATCTGTGTTAGCGTGGGGGTTAAAAGCTAAATAATAGCGAGGTTAGCATCTGTGTTAGCGTGGGGTTAAAAGCTAAATAACAGCGAGGTTAGCATCTGTGTTAGCGTGGGGGTTAAAAGCTAAATAACAGCGAGGTTAGCATCTGTGTTAGCGTGGGGTTAAAAGCTAAATAATAGCGAGGTTAGCATCTGTGTTAGCGTGGGGTTAAAAGCTAAATAACAGCGAGGTTAGCATCTGTGTTAGCGTGGGGTTAAAAGCTAAATAACAGCGAGGTTAGCATCTGTGTTAGCGTGGGGTTAAAAGCTAAATAACAGCGAGGTTAGCATCTGTGTTAGCGTAGGGGTTAAAAGCTAAATAACAGCGAGGTTAGCATCTGTGTTAGCGTGGGGTTAAAAGCTAAATAATAGCGAGGTTAGCATCTGTGTTAGCGTGGGGTTAAAAGCTAAATGAAGAGCGAGGTTAGCATCTGTGTTAGCGTGGGGTTAAAAGCTAAATAATAGCAAGGTTAGCATCTGGGTTAAAAGCTAAATAACAGCGAGGTTAGCATCCGTGTTAGCGTGGGGTTAAAAGCTAAATAACAGCGAGGTTAGCATCTGTGTTAGCGTGGGGTTAAAAGCTAAATAATAGCGAGGTTAGCATCTGTGTTAGTGTGGGGTTAAAAGCTAAATAACAGCGAGGTTAGCATCTGTGTTAGCGTGGGGTTAAAAGCTAAATAATAGCGAGGTTAGCATCTGTGTTAGCGTGGGGGTTAAAAGCCAAATAACAGCGAGGTTAGCATCTGTGTTAGCGTGGGGTTAAAAGCTAAATAACAGCGAGGTTAGCATCTGTGTTAGCGTGGGGTTAAAAGCTAAATAATAGCGAGGTTAGCATCTGTTTTAGCGTGGGGTTAAAAGCTAAATAATAGCGAGGTTAGCATCTGTGTTAGCGTGGGGGTTAAAAGCTAAATAATAGCGAGGTTAGCATCTGTGTTAGCGTGGAGGTTAAAAGCTAAATAACAGCGAGGTTAGCATCTGTGTTAGCGTGGGGTTAAAAGCTAAATAGCAGCGAGGTTAGCATCTGTGTTAGCGTGGGGGTTAAAAGCTAAATAACAGCGAGGTTAGCATCTGTGTTAGCGTGGGGGTTAAAAGCTAAATAACAGCGAGGTTAGCATCTGTGTTAGCGTGGGGGTTAAAAGCTAAATAACAGCGAGGTTAGCATCTGTGTTAGCGTGGGGTTAAAAGCTAAATAACAGCGAGGTTAGCATCTGTGTTAGCGTGGGGTTAAAAGCTAAATAATAGCGAGGTTAGCATCTGTGTTAGCGTGGGAGTTAAAAGCTAAATAACAGCGAGGTTAGCATCTGTGTTAGCGTGGGGTTAAAAGCTAAATAATAGCGAGGTTAGCATCTGTGTTAGCGTGGGGTTAAAAGCTAAATAATAGCGAGGTTAGCATCTGTGTTAGCATGGGGGTTAAAAGCTAAATAACAGCGAGGTTAGCATCTGTGTTAGCGTGGGGGTTAAAAGCTAAATAATAGCGAGGTTAGCATCTGTGTTAGCGTGGGGGTTAAAAGCTAAATAACAGCGAGGTTAGCATCTGTGTTAGCGTGGGGTTAAAAGCTAAATAATAGCGAGGTTAGCATCTGTGTTAGCGTGGGGTTAAAAGCTAAATAATAGCGAGGTTAGCATCTGTGTTAGCATGGGGGTTAAAAGCTAAATAACAGCGAGGTTAGCATCTGTGTTAGCGTGGGGTTAAAAGCTAAATAATAGCGAGGTTAGCATCTGTGTTAGCGTGGGGTTAAAAGCTAAATAACAGCGAGGTTAGCATCTGTGTTAGCGTGGGGTTAAAAGCTAAATAACAGCGAGGTTAGCATCTGTGTTAGCGTGGGGTTAAAAGCTAAATAACAGCAAGGTTAGCATCTGTGTTAGCATGGGGGTTAAAAGCTAAATAACAGCGAGGTTAGCATCTGTGTTAGCGTGGGGGTTAAAAGCTAAATAATAGCGAGGTTAGCATCTGTGTTAGCGTGGGGTTAAAAGCTAAATAACAGCGAGGTTAGCATCTGTGTTAGCGTGGGGGTTAAAAGCTAAATAACAGCGAGGTTAGCATCTGTGTTAGCGTGGGGTTAAAAGCTAAATAATAGCGAGGTTAGCATCTGTGTTAGCGTGGGGTTAAAAGCTAAATAACAGCGAGGTTAGCATCTGTGTTAGCGTGGGGTTAAAAGCTAAATAACAGCGAGGTTAGCATCTGTGTTAGCGTGGGGTTAAAAGCTAAATAACAGCGAGGTTAGCATCTGTGTTAGCGTAGGGGTTAAAAGCTAAATAACAGCGAGGTTAGCATCTGTGTTAGCGTGGGGTTAAAAGCTAAATAATAGCGAGGTTAGCATCTGTGTTAGCGTGGGGTTAAAAGCTAAATGAAGAGCGAGGTTAGCATCTGTGTTAGCGTGGGGTTAAAAGCTAAATAATAGCAAGGTTAGCATCTGGGTTAAAAGCTAAATAACAGCGAGGTTAGCATCCGTGTTAGCGTGGGGTTAAAAGCTAAATAATAGCGAGGTTAGCATCTGTGTTAGCGTGGGGTTAAAAGCTAAATAATAGCGAGGTTAGCATCTGTGTTAGTGTGGGGTTAAAAGCTAAATAACAGCGAGGTTAGCATCTGTGTTAGCGTGGGGTTAAAAGCTAAATAATAGCGAGGTTAGCATCTGTGTTAGCGTGGGGGTTAAAAGCCAAATAACAGCGAGGTTAGCATCTGTGTTAGCGTGGGGTTAAAAGCTAAATAACAGCGAGGTTAGCATCTGTGTTAGCGTGGGGTTAAAAGCTAAATAATAGCGAGGTTAGCATCTGTTTTAGCGTGGGGTTAAAAGCTAAATAATAGCGAGGTTAGCATCTGTGTTAGCGTGGGGGTTAAAAGCTAAATAATAGCGAGGTTAGCATCTGTGTTAGCGTGGAGGTTAAAAGCTAAATAACAGCGAGGTTAGCATCTGTGTTAGCGTGGGGTTAAAAGCTAAATAGCAGCGAGGTTAGCATCTGTGTTAGCGTGGGGGTTAAAAGCTAAATAACAGCGAGGTTAGCATCTGTGTTAGCGTGGGGGTTAAAAGCTAAATAACAGCGAGGTTAGCATCTGTGTTAGCGTGGGGGTTAAAAGCTAAATAACAGCGAGGTTAGCATCTGTGTTAGCGTGGGGTTAAAAGCTAAATAACAGCGAGGTTAGCATCTGTGTTAGCGTGGGGTTAAAAGCTAAATAATAGCGAGGTTAGCATCTGTGTTAGCGTGGGAGTTAAAAGCTAAATAACAGCGAGGTTAGCATCTGTGTTAGCGTGGGGTTAAAAGCTAAATAATAGCGAGGTTAGCATCTGTGTTAGCGTGGGGTTAAAAGCTAAATAATAGCGAGGTTAGCATCTGTGTTAGCATGGGGGTTAAAAGCTAAATAACAGCGAGGTTAGCATCTGTGTTAGCGTGGGGGTTAAAAGCTAAATAATAGCGAGGTTAGCATCTGTGTTAGCGTGGGGGTTAAAAGCTAAATAACAGCGAGGTTAGCATCTGTGTTAGCGTGGGGTTAAAAGCTAAATAATAGCGAGGTTAGCATCTGTGTTAGCGTGGGGTTAAAAGCTAAATAATAGCGAGGTTAGCATCTGTGTTAGCATGGGGGTTAAAAGCTAAATAACAGCGAGGTTAGCATCTGTGTTAGCGTGGGGGTTAAAAGCTAAATAACAGCGAGGTTAGCATCTGTGTTAGCGTGGGGGTTAAAAGCTAAATAACAGCGAGGTTAGCATCTGTGTTAGCGTGGGGTTAAAAGCTAAATAACAGCGAGGTTAGCATCTGTGTTAGCGTGGGGGTTAAAAGCTAAATAATAGCGAGGTTAGCATCTGTGTTAGCGTGGGGTTAAAAGCTAAATAATAGCGAGGTTAGCATCTGTGTTAGCGTGGGGGTTAAAAGCTAAATAACAGCGAGGTTAGCATCTGTGTTAGCGTGGGGGTTAAAAGCTAAATAACAGCGAGGTTAGCATCTGTGTTAGCGTGGGGTTAAAAGCTAAATAATAGCGAGGTTAGCATCTGTGTTAGCGTGGGGTTAAAAGCTAAATAATAGCGAGGTTAGCATCTGTGTTAGCGTGGGGTTAAAAGCTAAATAACAGCGAGGTTAGCATCTGTGTTAGCGTGGGGTTAAAAGCTAAATAATAGCGAGGTTAGCATCTGTGTTAGCGTGGGGTTATAAGCTAAATAATAGCGAGGTTAGCATCTGTGTTAGCGTGGGGTTAAAAGCTAAATAATAGCGAGGTTAGCATCTGTGTTAGCGTGGGGTTAAAAGCTAAATAACAGCAAGGTTAGCATCTGTGTTAGCGTGGGGTTAAAATCTAAATAATAGCGAGGTTAGCATCTGTGTTAGCGTGGGGGTTAAAAGCTAAATAACAGCGAGGTTAGCATCTGTGTTAGCGTGGGGGTTAAAAGCTAAATAATAGCGAGGTTAGCATCTGTGTTAGCGTGGGGTTAAAAGCTAAATAACAGCGAGGTTAGCATCTGTGTTAGCGTGGGGTTAAAAGCTAAATAACAGCGAGGTTAGCATCTGTGTTAGCGTGGGGTTAAAAGCTAAATAATAGCGAGGTTAGCATCTGTGTTAGCGTGGGGGTTAAAAGCTAAATAACAGCGAGATTAACATCTGTGTTAGCGTGGGGTTAAAAGCTAAATAATAGCGAGGTTAGCATCTGTGTTAGCGTGGGGTTAAAAGCTAAATAATAGCGAGGTTAGCATCTGTGTTAGCGTGGGGTTAAAAGCTAAATAACAGCAAGGTTAGCATCTGTGTTAGCGTGGGGTTAAAATCTAAATAATAGCGAGGTTAGCATCTGTGTTAGCGTGGGGGTTAAAAGCTAAATAACAGCGAGGTTAGCATCTGTGTTAGCGTGGGGGTTAAAAGCTAAATAATAGCGAGGTTAGCATCTGTGTTAGCGTGGGGTTAAAAGCTAAATAACAGCGAGGTTAGCATCTGTGTTAGCGTGGGGTTAAAAGCTAAATAACAGCGAGGTTAGCATCTGTGTTAGCGTGGGGTTAAAAGCTAAATAATAGCGAGGTTAGCATCTGTGTTAGCGTGGGGGTTAAAAGCTAAATAACAGCGAGGTTAGCATCTGTGTTAGCGTGGGGTTAAAAGCTAAATAACAGCGAGGTTAGCATCTGTGTTAGCGTGGGGTTAAAAGCTAAATAATAGCGAGGTTAGCATCTGTGTTAGCGTGGGGGTTAAAAGCTAAATAACAGCGAGGTTAGCATCTGTGTTAGCGTGGGGTTAAAAGCTAAATAATAGCGAGGTTAGCATCTGTGTTAGCGTGGGGGTTAAAAGCTAAATAATAGCGAGGTTAGCATCTGTGTTAGCGTGGGGGTTAAAAGCTAAATAACAGCGAGGTTAGCATCTGTGTTAGCGTGGGGGTTAAAAGCTAAATAACAGCGAGGTTAGCATCTGTGTTAGCGTGGGGTTAAAAGCTAAATGAAGAGCGAGGTTAGCAGCTCATTGAAATGTAGTTTCATTTCTCTCTCCTTCTTTCTTTCTTACTCATTTCCTCTGCCAGCGTTTTCTTGCTGCTTGTGGCTTTCTTCGAGCAAAGACTAGAAAGTCAACTTGACTTAGATTGCAGTGTTTTGCATGCGTGTCCATGCCCTCGCCTGGCGTGGAGGAGGATGCTCTGCCAGCACTGCTCTTTTCTTCTCTGACATCCTTCACTGCACTGCGGGGGAGCACTCATTTCCAGGAACTTATTCCTGCAATGTGGACAACTAATTCATGCTCAGATTGTCCCTTTACTCTCTGGACCCCAACCTAGTCAGCTTCTTATTGGGTCAACTCTCCAGGGTTTCATCGCAACTAGCATGACGTGCTTATTCAAGCTAACATGAAGTGGTTATTAGCGCTAACATGAAACGGTTATTAAAGCTAACATGAAAAAGCTAACATGAAGTGATTATCAGAGGTGGGTAGAGTAGCCAGAAATTGTACTCAAGTAAGAGTACTGTTACTTTAGAGATTTATTACTCAAGTAAAAATAAGGAGTAGTCACCCAAATATTTACTTGAGTAAAAGTAAAAAGTATGTTGTGAAAAAACTACTCAAGTACTGAGTAACTGATGAGTAACATACACACTCATATCATATCATATCATATATATATATATATATATATATATATATATATATATATATATATATATATATATATATATATATATATATATATACAGGCCCGGCCCTAACCAATCTGGCGCCCTAGGCAAGATTTTAGGTGGCGCCCCCCCACATCGGCAGTGAAGTGTATATACTCACAAGAAACCGAATAGCTTTGTCTTTGACCTTTTTTTTTTTTACTTACAACTATACCTAATATATAAAGGGGTGGAAAAGTGACTATTACCTGCAGGGTAATGTTGTAACAAATAATATTTCTATTAAATAGGCTTTACTTTGCATTTTAATTAACGTGGGATTATTTTTTGCATTTAGAAATAATAGTGCCAACTTATTTATTTATTTATTTTTTTTCCTCCAACATTTGTGGCACTGGCGTGGCGCCCCCTGATGGACGGCGCCCTTAGCATTTGCCTATACGGCCTATGCCACGGGCCGGCCCTGTATATATATATATATACATACATACATACATATACATTGATATATACAGTATATAATTTATAAGTATTTATTTTGCTGTTTTTGTTTACATGTTAAAGGTGTTTTAATGAATATACATGCATGTTTAACACATATAGATTCCTTTCTTTAATGAAGACAAGAATATAAGTTGGTGTATTACCTGATTCTGATGACTTGCATTGATTGTAATCAGACAGTAGTGATGATAACGTCCACGTTTTCAAATGCAGGAGAAGAAAAGTTCCTCCTTTCTGTCTAATACCACATGAAAGTGGTGGGTTTTTGGCATCTTATTTGTCCAGCTTCCATATTCGTTTTTATACACTTTACAAGAAACATATTGGTGTCAAACTACGTAGCTTGCTAGCTTGTTTACGCTGGCTTTCGGAGACTTTTGTTTTGAAAGCGCAGGCGCGATGGCGCGGCACTTTTATTGTGAAGACAGGAACGTCCTCATGTGCGGTCAGTCTTGACGGTACGGTTGAAATAAAACAAGTATCTTTTTTCCTTCACACTTTTGATTGATTGATTGGAACTTTTATTAGTAGATTGCACAGTACAGTACATATTCCGTACAATTGACCACTAAATGGTAACACCCCAATAAGTTTTTCAACTTGTTTAAGTCAGGTCATGTGACCACCTGGCTCTGTTTGATTGGTCCAACGTCACCAGTGACTGCATCTGATTGGTGGAACGAAGTGAAACGTCACCAGTAACGCAGGCACTATGAAGGTCTGTCTGACAGACCAAAACAAACAAAGCGTGCATTAACAGATCGATAAAAATTAGTAGCGAGTAGCGAGCTGAATGTAGATAAAAGTAGCGGAGTAAAAGTAGCGTTCCTTCTCTATAAATATACTTAAGTAAAAGTAAAAGTATGTTGCATTAAAACTACTCTTAGAAGTACAAATTATCCCAAAAGTTACTCAAGTAGATGTAACGGAGTAAATGTAGCGCGTTACTACCCACCTCTGGTGATTATTAACGCTAACATGAAAAAGCTAGTACCTGCACTCTTTTACTATTAAACCACGTGGCTTGGCATTGTCTTGCTGAAATAAGCAGGGGCGTCCGTGGTAGCGTTGCTTGGATGGCAACATATGTTGCTCCAAAACCTGTATGTACCTTTCAGCATTAATGGTGCCTTCACAGATGTATAAGTTACCCATGTCTTGGGCACTAATACAACCCCATACCATCACACATGCTGGCTTTTACACTTTCACCCTAGAACAGTCCCCATGCTTCTTTTCCTCTTTGGTCCGCAGGACACGACGTCCACAGTTTCCAAAAACAATTTGAAATGTGGACTCGTCAGACCACAGAACACTTTTCCACTTTGCATCAGTCCATCTTAGATGAGCTCAGGCCCAGCGAAGCCGACGGCGTTTCTGGGTGTTGTTGATAAACGATTTTCGCCTTGCATAGGAGAGTTTTAACTTGCACTTACAGATGTAGCGACCAACTGTAGTTACTGACAGTGGGTTTCTGAAGTGTTCCTGAGCCCATGTGGTGATATCCTTTACACACTGATGTCGCTTGTTGATGCAGTACAGCCTGAGGGATGGAAGGTCACGGGCTTAGCTGCTTACGTGCAGTGATTTCTCCAGATTCTCTGAACCCTTTGATGATATTACGGAGCGTAGATGGCGAAATCCCTAAATTCCTTGCAATAGCTGGTTGAGAAATGTTGTTCTTCAACAATTTGCTCAGGCATTTGTTGACAAAGTGGTGACTCTCGCCCCGTCCTTGTTTGTGAATGACTGAGCATTTCATGGAAGCTGCTTTTATACCCAATCATGGCACCCACCTGTTCCCAATTAGCCTGTTCACCCGTGGGATGTTTCAAATAAGTCTTTAATGAGCATTCCTCTACTTTCTCACTCTTTTTTGCCACTTGTGCCAGCTTTTTTGAAACATGTTGCAGGCATCAAATTCCAAATGAGCTAATATTTGCAACAAATAACTTTGGGGTTTGTATATGCCCATTTATATATGTATGTATATATATATATATATATATATATATATATATATATATATATATATATATATATATATATATATATATATATATATATGTATGTGTGGGAAAAAAAATCACAAGACTACTTCAAATCTCTACAGGCCTGTTTCATGAGGGGGGGTTCCCTCAATCATCAGGAGATTTTAATGGAAGCATTCACATACCATGGTTTATATAGGGCACAGAGTGGGTGGGTACAGGCTGGCGTAGGGGCGTGGTGATTGGCTCATGTGTTACCTAGGAGGTGTTTCCGTCTGTGGCGGCATGCTGATACAATTTCGCTGCGCTTGTTGAGGGATGACAGGTCTGGACGGTATATAATAAACAGTTTCTCTTTCAAGCATAGGTTGCATCTTTTATTACCACTATTGTAAGGTGTGCTGGATGCAAGAATTTGCCATGTTATTGAATATTCAACATTATTGTCTTTGAGGTCCCAAATGTGTTTGCTGAGTTCTGTGGTATTCCGCAGGTTTTGGTTCCTGAAAGAAGCCTTGTGATTGTTCCATCTGGTTTGAAACTCTCCCTCGGTTAATCCTACATACCGTATTTTCCGCACCATAAGACGCCCTGGGTTATAAGCCGCGCCTTCAATGAACGGCATATTTCAAAACTTTGTCCACCTATAAGCCGCCCCGTGTTATAAGCCGCATCTAACTGCGCTAAAGGGAATGTCAAAAAAACAGTCAGATAGGTCAGTCAAACTTTAATAATATATTAAAAACCAGCGTGATGTGGGCGCGCATGGAGTCGTATATCAACATGGACGGAGCTGCGTGAAAAAAGCCACCCGGCCTCTTCGCGTAAACTTACCTTAACCACTCGCTCATCTTTTCTTCATCCATCCATCCCTTCGAGTTAGCTTTTATGATGACGCCGGCTGGAAAGGTCTCTTTTGGCAAGGTCTTCCTTTTGAATATCACCATGGGTGGAAGTTTCTGGCCATTAGCATGGCAAGCTAGAACCACAGTGAAGGATGACTTCTCATTCCCTGTGGTGCGAATATTCACCGTACGTGCTCCCGTTGTATCCACAGTGCGGTTCACAGGAATATCAAAAGTCAGTGGAACCTCGTCCATGTTGATAATGTTCTCTGGCCGGATCTTTTTTTCAGCTATCTTGTTTTTACAATATGCACGGAAAGTAGCCAGCTTTTCTTGAAAGTCTTTAGGCAGTTGCTGTGAAATAGTAGTCCGTGTGCGGATGGAGAGATTGCGTCTTTTCATGAACCGGAAACCTGTCGCTTAGTAGGAGCCATTTTGTGGTCTTTACAGATGTAAACACACAAAGGAAATGAAACGTAATATCCGCGCGCTTCTTCTTCTTCTACGGGGGCGGGTGGTTGCTTACAGTAGAAGAAGAAGCGCTTCCTCTTCTATGGGGGCGGGTGCTTACCTTGGCGGTTGCTTGCCGTAGAAGAAGAAGCGCTTCCTCTTCTACGGGGAAAAAAGATGGCGGCTGTTTACCGTAGTTGCGAGACCTAAACTTTATGAAAATGAATCTTAATATTAATCCATATATAAAGCGCACCGGGTTATAAGCCGCACTGTCAGCTTTTGAGAACATTTGTGGTTTTTAGGTGCGGCTAATAGTGCGGAAAATACGGTATGTGTCGGATGTGTTAATGTCCTTGCGTGTTACCTTAGATTGGTAAACAACTGATGTTTGTGAGCACCCCCCGTTGAGAGGGCAATCAGGTTTCTTGCGGCAGTTGCAGCCTTTGTTTACCAATCTAAGGTAACACGCAACACATCCGACACATATGTAGGATTAACCGAGGGAGAGTTTAAAACCAGATGGAACAATCACAAGGCTTCTTTCAGGAACCAAAACCTGCGGAATACCACAGAACTCAGCAAACACATTTGGGACCTCAAAGACAATAATGTTGAATATTCAATAACATGGCAAATTCTTGCATCCAGCACACCTTACAATAGTGGTAATAAAAGATGCAACCTATGCTTGAAAGAGAAACCGTTTATTATATACCGTCCAGACCTGTCATCCCTCAACAAGCGCAGCGAAATTGTATCAGCATGCCGCCACAGACGGAAACACCTCCTAGGTAAAACATGAGCCAATCACCACGCCCCTACGCCAGCCTGTACCTACCCACTCTGTGCCCTATATAATCCATGGTATGTGAATGCTTCCATTAAAATCTCCTGATGATTGAGGGAACCCCTCATGAAACAGGCCTGTAGAGATGAAGTAGTCTTGTGATTTTTTTTTCCCACACATACATATATTGCGCTCTACTACGGTATCGAGCACTATTTTTTGGATAACCTTATTAAGACATATATATATATATATATATATATATATATATATATATATATATATATATATATATATATATATATATATATATATATATATATATATATATATATATATGTATGTGTGGGGAAAAAAATCACAAGACTATTTCATCTCTACAGGCCTGTTTCATGAGGGGGGGTACCCTCAATCATCAGGAGATTTATATATATATATATATATATATATATATATACTTGTGTATGTGTGTGTGTGTGTGTGTATTTGGGCAGTGATTCGTAGGAATGGCACCTTTTTTATTTTTTTTTAACCACTAACACGATTATAAATTTCCATGACGTTGAATTGAATGAAGCACCCCTCCCCCTTCCCCCTCCCCCCCGCCGCCATCCATCAGCCTTAATCCATGGCTGCAGAACATGGCGTGCAGCGCTCTCACATTGACTCCTGATGACAAAACGCTTCATTATCCAGCCGGCGTGAGGATGGCGGGGGGGGGGGGGGCTCACCGTGGATGATGAATGGCGGCCGCGCGCTGGAGGTGGGATTTGGAGTGTGACGTCCTCTTTGGATTGACAGGTGTCATCTGCAAGCCTGATGACTAAGCACTGCTAAGGATTGTGGGGAAATGCTGGACTGCTCCCAATAAATGTCCTGGATGTCTTCTTTCAAACATTTTAGTGTGAGAAGTGAGGTTCATTTTCATCTTTGCACTGTAAGTGTTCTACTTCTCAGACACTTAGTGCACTGAAAGTCTCACATTCCTCACACTAAATGTCAGAGGTGGGACCAAGTCATTGTTTTGCAAGTCACAAGTAAGTCTCAAGTCTTTGCCCTCAAGTCCGAGTCGAGTCCCGAGTCAAGACAGGCATGCCCCGAGTCAAGTCCAAAGTCAAGACTGGAAAGTCTCAAGTCAAGTCCTAAGTCCTGCATTTTGAGTTTCGAGTCCTTTCAAGTCCTTTTAACCACAGACTAATATATTAACACAGATTGTGTATGCTTTTCAAACGCTGTATTTATTTATTAAAACAAGTGCATTTTAAATTGCAGGAAAGAAAATTGTGCTGACATTGCACTTTATAATAGCACTATTAACCAGTCATTTTAAACATTAACTCATTCCTTTACAGAACAAACACATTGAAAAATAAAGTGCAAATGTACTTATTTGTACAAAAGTGTTAACATTGAAAAAACATGACATATACGTGAACATAACAAAAAAAGTTGTACTTTTTATATGTCAGGGCCCTATGCTGCATTGCATTTGCAAAAGACCAAATTAGCCAAGAGTCTGTCAGTCATTTGTGCACGATGGGGGCGTAGTATGATGCCACCATGGCTGAAAACTCGCTCCACTGGAGCACTGGAGGCAGGCACTGCCAAGACTCTCATGGCCACTCAGAACAGTGAAGGAAGAGTCTTCATGTTCAATGCCCAGAACAAAAGGGGGGAGAAAGTTGTTTTGGGTTGGTGCACTACTTGTAAGTGTATCTTGTGTTTTTTATGTTGATTTAATTAAAAAAAGAGAAAAAAAAAAAATTTCTTGTGCGGCCCGATACCAATCGATCCACGGACCAGTACCGGGCCGCGGCCCGGTGGTTGGGGACCACTGAGGTAAACAACCAACAGTATGTCAGAAAGCTAGCTAAAACGGTACACATATTCATAATATAGTATACATTTTAACTGACCTTTATTTGACTATTTTTGTCTTTTTTTTAGGTGGCTAAAATACGCGGTGCTGCTGACCGCCGTCTAACGTTACGTGTGATATATTGACTAACGTAACCCTGCTTGAAAAAAATCACTGAACAAAAAGTATGAATAAGGTAGTGAACTGCAACAGATTCCCGTGTTTGCAATAACGTTATAACGTTAGCAGTGAGTTTACAGACTCACTGATTTAACTACACAGCAAATAAAAGTCACGTTACTTAGCCAATAAACGTTATCTTACATTCAAAACTTACCCTTCTTTGTGCAACTTCAAATGCCGGACGAAGTTGGAAGTTGTTGCCTCTCCATCAGTCATTTTCGAACCGCATGTGTTGCATACTGCAAACCGTTTTGTGTTGACCACCTCGTAATTTTTATACCCAAACAAAATTATTTTAGGTATCATTTTTTGTTCACTGGCGTGTGGTTTGGACATGTCTTCTTCGTTGGTTGTCCTGCAATTTGATTGGATGAATGCTGTGTGATGAAAACAAAGTAGATCTAATTTGATTGGCTGTTGTACTGAGACCACACCAGCTGACACACGCAACGCTGATAGACAAGTACACAATGAAAAATACGGAGCGCTCCCGAATAACTTTTTCATCTTTGGGTTTTGGGGAAAGTAGCAAGTCATGTCAAGTCATGTCAATTCAAAAGGCTCAAGTCCAAGTGAAGTCACAAGTCATTGATGTTAAAGTCTAAGTCGAGTTGCAAGTCTTTTTACATTTTGTCAAGTCGAGTCTAAAATCATCAAATTCATGACTCGAGTCTGACTCGAGTCCAAGTCATGTGACTCGAGTCCACACCTCTGCTAAATGTACTCAATCATCACTTCCTACAGTACACACTTGGCTTCAACACTTTGTGCACTGAAAGTCTCACACTAAATGTACTCACTAAAGGACAAATCTCATCTGTGGGACATCATTTTCTTTCTGTTTCTTGTTTGAGTGTCAGCTTGAAGCGTCCCTCTGTCTCTGGTCATGTGACATGAGTCTCTGGTCATGTGACATGAGTCTGTGGTCGTGTGACATGAGTCTGTGGTCGTGTGACATGAGTCTGTGGTCATGTGACATGAGTCTCTGGTCATGTGACATTAGTCTGTGGTCATGTGACATGAGTCTGTGGTCATGTGACATGAGTCTGTGGTCATGTGACATGAGTCTGTGGTCATGGGACATGAGTCTGTGGTCATGTGACATGAGTCTCTGGTCATGTGACATGAGTCTGTGGTCATGTGACATGAGTCTGTGGTCATGTGACATGAGTCTCTGGTCATGTGACATGAGTCTGTGGTCATGTGACATGAGTCTGTGGTCATGTGACATGAGTCTGTGGCAGAGGTGGGTAGTAACGCGCTACATTTACTCCGTTACATCTACTTGAGTAACTTTTGGGATAAATTGTACTTCTAAGAGTAGTTTTAATGCAACATACTTTTACTTTTACTTGAGTATATTTATAGAGAAGAAACGCTACTTTTACTCCGCTACTTTTATCTACATTCAGCTCGCTACTCGCTACTAATTTTTATCGATCTGTTAATGCACGCTTCGTTTGTTTTGGTCTGTCAGACAGACCTTCAAAGTGCCTGCCTTACTGGTGACGTTTCACTTCGTTCCACCAATCAGATGCAGTCACTGGTGACGTTGGACCAATCAAACAGAGCCAGGCGGTCACATGACCTGACTTAAACAAGTTGAAAAACGTATTGGGGTGTTACCATTTAGTGGTCAATCGTACGGAATATGTACTGTACTGTGCAATCTACTAATAAAAGTTCCAATCAATCAATCAAAAGTGTGAAGGAAAAAAAGACCCTTTTTTATTTCAACCGTACATCCCGTCAAAAGCCTAAAGACTGACTGCACAGTTCCTGTCTTCACAATAAAAGTGCCGCTCCATCGCGCCTGCTCTTTCAAAATAAGAGTCTCCGAAAGCCAGGGCAAACAAGCTAGCAAGCGACGGAGTTTGCCGCCAATGTATTTCTTGTAAAGTGTATAAAAACGAATATGGAAGCTGGACAAATAAGAAGCCAAAAACCAACCACTTTCATGTGGTATTAGACCAGGGGTCGGCAACCCGCGTCTCTAGAGCCGCATGCGGCTCTTTAGCGCCGCCCTAGTGGCTCTCTGGAGCTTTATCAAAAATGTATGAAAAATGGAAAAAGTTGAGGGGAAAAAAATATATTTTTTGTTTTAATATGGTTTCTGTAGGAGGACAAACATGACACAAACCTCCCTAATTGTTATAAAGCACACTGTTTGTATTAAACATGCTTCACTGATTAGAGTATTTGGCGAGCGCCGTTTTGTCCTACTAATTTTGGCGGTCCTTGAACTCACCTTAGTTTGTTTACATGTATAACTTTCTAGGACGTGTTTTATGCCACTTCTTTTTCTGTCTCATGTTGTCCACCAAACTTTTAACGTTGTGCATGAATCCACAAAGGTGAGTTTTGTTGATGTTATTGACTTGTGTGGAGTGCTAATCAGACATATTTGGTCACTGCATGACTGCGAGCTAATCGATGCTAACATGCTATTTAGGCTAGCTATATGTACATATTGCATCATTATGCCTCAATTGTAGCTATATTTGAGGTCATTTAGTTTCCTTTAAGTCATATTAATTCAATTTATATCTCATGACACACTATCTGTATGCAGAGGTGGGTAGAGTAGCCAGAAATTGTACTCAAGTAAGAGTACTGTTACTTTAGAGATTTATTACTCAAGTAAAAGTAAGGAGTAGTCACCCAAATATTTACTTGAGTAAAAGTAAAAAGTATGTTGTGAAAAAACTACTCAAGTACTGAGTAACTGATGAGTAACATGTACACACACACACACACATATATATATATATATATATATATATATATATATATATACACACACACACACATATATATACACACACATATATATATATATATATATATATATATATATATATATATATATATATATATATATATATATATATATATACACATATATATATATACATACATACATTGATATATACAGTATATAATTTATATGTATTTATTTAGCTGTTTTTGTTTACATGTTAAAGGTGTTTTAATGAATATACATGCATGTTTAACACATGTAGATTCCTTTCTTTCATGAAGACAAGAATATAAGTTGGTGTATTACCTGATTCTGATGACTTGCATTGATTGTAATCAGACAGTAGTGATGATAACGTCCACGTTTTCAAATGGAGGAGAAAAAAAGTTCCTCCTTTCTGTCTAATACCACATGAAAGTGGTTGGTTGTTGGCTTCTTATTTGTCCAGCTTCCATATTCGTTTTTATACACTTTACAAGAAATACATTGGCGGCAAACTCCGTAGCTTGCTAGCTTGCTAGCTTGTTTGCGCTGGCTTTCGGAGACTCTTATTTTGAAAGTGCAAGCACGATGGAGCGGCACTTTTATTGTGAAGACAGGAACTGTGCAGTCAGTCTTTAGGCTTTTGACGGGATGTACGGTTGAAATAAAAAAGGGTATTTTTTCCTTCACACTTTTGATTGATTGATTGGAACTTTTATTAGTAGATTGCACAGTACAGTACACATTCCGTACAATTGACCACTAAATGGTAACACCCCAATAAGTTTTTCAACTTGTTTAAGTCAGGTCATGTGACCACCTGGCTCTGTTTGATTGGTCCAACGTCACCAGTGACTGCATCTGATTGGTGGAACGGAGTGAACGTCACCAGTGACTGTATTTGTTAAAACGCAGGCACTATGAAGGTCTGTCTGACAAACCAAAACAAACAAAGCGTGCATTAACAAATCGATAAAAATTAGTAGCGAGTAGCGAGCTGAATGTAGATAAAAGTAGCGGAGTAAAAGTAGCGTTTCTTCTCTATAAATATACTCAAGTAAAAGTAAAAGTATGTTGCATTAAAACTACTCTTAGAAGTACAATTCATCCCAAAAGTTACTCAAGTAGATGTAACGGAGTAAATGTAGCGCGTTACTACCCACCTCTGTCTGTATGTAATATGGCTTTTAATTTTTTGCGGCTCCAGACAGATTTGTTTTAGTATTTTTGGTCCAATAAGGCTCTTTCAACATTTTGGGTTGCCGACCCCTGTATTAGACAGAAAGGAGGAACTATTTTTCTCCTCCATTTGAAAACGTGGACGTTATCATCACTACTGTCTGATTACAATCAATGCAAGTCATCAGAATCAGGTAATACACCAACTTATATTATTGTTTTCATGAAAGAAAGGAATCTATATGTGTTAAACATGCATGTATATTCATTAAAACACCTTTAACATGTAAACAAAAACGGCAAAATAAATAAATATAAATTATATACTGTATATATCAATGTATGTATATATATATGTGTGTGTATATATATATATATATATATATATATATATATATATATATATATATATATATATATATATATATATATATATATATATATATATATATGTGTGTGTGTGTGTATATGTTACTCATCAGTTACTCAGTACTTGAGTAGTTTTTTCACAACATACTTTTTACTTTTACTCAAGTAAATATTTGGGTGACTACTCCTTACTTTTACTTGAGTAATAAATCTCTAAAGTAACAGTACTCTTACTTGAGTACAATTTCTGGCTACTCTACCCACCTCTGGTCTGTGGTCATGTGACATGTTAGCATTTAGCTGCCATCACAGTTGCTACATTAATTACTGCTGAAAAGGATCCTGGTTGCTAAAAAAAAAGTTTCACTCTGCTAAAATGGAAAGTTGGGATTGCTAATATTATAATATTATAATATTTCTTCTCCAAAACATGAATGAACAAAGTGCGTTAGAGACTTCCACTTTAGTCCAGAGAAATGAATTAAAATGCAATAATTATGAGCGCTGTTTGAAGATCCATTTTGATTTAGAGAGTTTAAGTGGTTGGATTATTCAGTTCATATTTTATGCTAAATCAAACTCCTTCTCCCCCAAAAAGGAGCTTTTGTCATGTTGTGACACATCATTATAATTACTATTGTATATATTATTGGACAACATCATTATAATTAGTATTGTATATATTATTGGACAACATCATTATATTTATTATTGTATATATTATTGGACAACATCATTATAATTATTATTGTATATATTATTGGACAACAGCATTATAATTATTATTGTATATATTATTGAACAACATCATTATAATTATTATTGTATATATTATTGGACAACATCATTATATTTATTATTGTATATATTATTGGACAACATCATTATAATTATTATTGTATATTAAGGCTGCAGCTTACAATTATTTTTCTATCGATTAATCTATAGATTTTTTTTTTTCGATTAATCGGTTAATCTATAGATTATTTTTTCGATTAATCTATAGATTATTTTTCCTTTTACCGATTATTTTTTTTATTTAAAATGAAGATGAAAAAATAAATGTACGCCAGTTTTTTCAAAAGGCATGGCTTTTATTTACAAAAAAAAAAAGTATGGCCACTCAGTCAACATTGACAACAACATGACAAAATATTCTGTAACAATGTAAACATTTAAAACTTTTAACATTTAACAAAATTAAAAGTAGCTTCTTTGCTTTTTAATGTGCAAATATAAAAGTAAACACCCAGTGCAATCTTAATATTCTGCAATAGTATAAGCATTTCAAAAGTAAAAGTATTGCTTATTTTGCTTTAAAATGTGCAAAAATAAAGATAAACACCCAATACAAAAAAGTGCAAAACGGAAATATTCTATAACAACAGTGTAAACATTTCAACAAAAGTAAAAGTATTGCTTATTTGCTAAAATGTGCAAAAATAAAGATAAACATCCAATGCAAAAAAGTGCAAAACGAAATATTCTGTAACAACAGTGTAAACATTTCAACAAAAGTAAAAGTATTGCTTCTTTTGCTTCATAACACAACAATGATAGTATGATTAAAGTGAAAGTTAATTGTTCGTTTGTACATAGTATATGTAACTGTTTATGTTGTAAAAGGTATTTGCACAACTAATTAACGTTAGCGTTAAAGAGGAGCGCGTCTTTGTAAACACTGAACAGGCACGCCAAACGCTCCTCTCAGAGCGAAACGGTGCTTTAGTTTATGAATTTACAACGCAGATACAAATGACACATTCATGTTTTTGTGTAATGATGACAACGTATACTCATGCGGATGATTGACTAGTTGATGGTGATGTCAAGAACGCTGTCGGGTGTTTTCTTTTCAAATGTTCGTTTATAGCCGTTGTGCATACAACAACATTATTAGCAGAGGTGGGTAGAGTAGCCAGAAATTGTACTCAAGTAAGAGTACTGTTACTTTAGAGATTTATTACTCAAGTAAAAGTAAGGAGTAGTCACCCAAATATTTACTTGAGTAAAAGTAAAAAGTATATTGTGAAAAAACTACTCAAGTACTGAGTAACTGATGAGTAACATACACATATATATATATATATATATATATATATATATATATATATATATATATATATATATATACACACACACACACACACACACACACACACACACATATATATATATATACATATATATATATATACACACACAGACACACATATATATATATATATATACACACACACACATATATATATATATATATACACATATATATACATACATTGATATATACAGTATATAATTTATATTTATTTATTTTGCCGTTTTTGTTTACATGTTAAAGGTGTTTTAATGAATATACATGCATGTTTAACACATATAGATTCCTTTCTTTCATGAAGACAAGAATATAAGTTGGTGTATTACCTGATTCTGATGACTTGCATTGATTGTAATCAGACAGCAGTGCTTATATCGTCCACGTTTTCAAATGGAGGAGAAAAAAAGTTCCTCATTTCTGTCTAATACCATATGAAAGTGGTTGGTTTTTGGTATCTTATTTGTCCATCTTCCATATTCGTTTTTATACACTTTACAAGAAATACATTGGCGGCAAACTCCGTAGCTTGCTAGCTTGTTTGCGCTGGCTTTCGGAGACTCTTATTTTGAAAGCGCGGCGCGATGGAGCGGCACTTTTATTGTGAAGACAGGAACTGTGCAGTCAGTCTTTAGGCTTCTGACGGGATGTAGGGTTGAAATAAAAAATAGTCTTTTTTCCTTCACACTTTTGATTGATTGATTGAAACTTTTATTAGTAGATTGCACAGTACAGTACATATTCCGTACAATTGACCACTAAATGGCAACACCCCAATAAGTTTTTCAACTTGTTTAAGTCAGGTCATGTGACCGCCTGGCTCTGTTTGATTGGTCCAACGTCACCAGTGACTGCATCTGATTGGTGGAACGGAGTGAAACGTCACCAGTAAGGCAGGCACTATGAAGGTCTGTCTGACAGACCAAAACAAACAAAGCGTGCATTAACAGATCGATAAAAATTAGTAGCGAGTAGCGAGCTGAATGTAGATAAAAGTAGCGGGGTAAAAGTAGCGTTTCTTCTTAGGCCGTTTATTGAAATACTCCCACACTTTTGACGACTTTTGGCGTGCTTTTTTCCCCTCGCTCGCACCGCTCGCATCGTCTGCTTTGCGCTCCGCCATGACGGTAGTGTGACGTAAATATGCGACGCGTCGAAGCACAAAAACGGCGTCGACGTATTTACGTAACCGATGACGTCGACTATGTCGACGCGTCGTTTCAGCCCTATTGTATATATTATTGGACAACATCATTATAATTATTATTGTATATATTATTGGACAACATCATTATAATTATTATTGTATATATTATTGGACAACATCATTATAATTATTATTGTATATATTATTGGACAACATCATTATAATTATTATTGTATATATTATTGGACAAGGTCTCAAAGTTAAGACTTAAAAAAACAACAACCTATAATGAAAATAATTTAAGACCATTTCACGTCCTTACAGACAAAAATACAAAGACAAGAAAAGGAAGGTCGGAGGTCCAGAATGAATTGTATGCTCTTCTAGGAATTCATTCACTGCCCTGAAAAACAAAATGGTTAAGCTAAATAAAAATACACCAAAATAGTGTCAACTCATTGAAAACAAACATTAGCAAAACATCAGAAGAGACATTTGTTAGACTTGCCATTGAAAAGTTTTCTTGCTTCATGTCAAATGTTTGATGGACAACACGTCAGCAATGGGAGAGGAAACACAACAAAGGGACTGTTAGCATCGCTGCTAAAGCTAACCCAGCATTGATACAACGCTGATTATACGTACATGTCCTTTAAAACTGACGTTGAAACGACCTTGCAAAATAGTTGTATTTGTAAAGTGAGACAACTTTGATGTCTAACCTTGGATCCACCTTGTTGCTTGGGAAGTGACCTTGTTTCAATGTCAAATCAAGGTCAGAACCCAACATTGATTCAACGTTGTCCAAAAGCATGTTGTTTCAACCTGGTATTTGCACTGCAAAAAGTGAAATATGTCAAAGAAGGCTGATATTTGCTTATTTTCTGTCTGATAAGATCATTCTTCTCACTAAGCAGATTTTATGTTAGAGTGTTTTACTTGTTTTAAGTGTTTTGCTCCTAAATGATCTCAGTAAGATATTACAGCTTGTTGCTGAGATGTGATGACCTATATTGAGTAAAACATGCTTGAAACTAGAATATCAAGTGTTGCAAAGCTGTGTCATCAACACTCACAAGTATAAAACTACTTTTTTAAAGTCATCATTTCTTATTTCAAGCATGAAAAAAAGAATCACGACTTTGACACAATTGTGTCTCATAATTAAAACAGATGACAGCCGAATGGACTTTTCTCTTTTATTTTCAATGAAACAATAGAACATATGTACTCATATAGTAGTACAGTTGGCACAGTACAGTAATATTTCAACATTTAACATTTCAAACAATTTTGAGCAGAAATAGTTCATGCACATTCAGATCAATTCTTCAAAATGACAATATAAAAAAATTTGGAGCGCATATCATTATGTCAAGATAATGGCACTAGCATTTACTTCATTTAAGAATCATATTTTTCAACATTTTGAGCAAAAAGGTCTCATTTTGTTTTTTCTACCAAGAAAAGTGCAGTTGTTATTAGTGAGAATATACTTATTTTAAGCTATTTTTGGCTTCTTTGAGGTTAGCTAATTTGACTTGTTTTGGAAAGTCTTGACAAGCCAAATTTTCTTGTTCTATTGGCAGATCATTTTGCTTAGTTCCAATAAAATACCCCTCATTTTTGTATTTTTTTTGTCTTGTTTTTGAACACTGACTTTTTGCAGTGTGTGTTGTAGAATATTGGTTGGGAAATGAGCACATTTCAATGTTAAATGAAGGTCAGAAGCCAACTCAAGCATTAAGTTGTTGCTTCTTTTGTCAGGACTGGGTCTTGGGTGTTTGCTTTTCCGGGATGCAACGGAAAGTTGGCTCGGGCGAGACGGGAATGAAGGTACATGATTTATTAATATATCAAAAAAAAGTACAAACGAAAAGCGCGCACAGTGGCGGAGAATAAACTATGAAACCAAAAGACTATAGCAAAAAAGTACAAACGAAAAAACACGCACAATGGCGGAGAACAAACTATGAAACCAAAAAGACTATAAACATGGAACAAAAACTTACTTGGCTTGGACTAGTGATGGGTCCGGCAACAGCGATGCATCGGCGCATGCGTCGAGCTCATAGAGCAAAACCCTGTGTCGGTGCGCGTACCGCTTTTAGAAAGTCACGTGACCGATCATGAGCTGTTTTGGTCACGTGACCGATACGCGAACTGTGTCGCACTGACGCCTCCTCTGTGCCCTGTGAGCGGGTCTTTTCTACAGCCGGAGAAATAATAACTAAGAGAAATCGTCTAAAATGTAATACGTCGGAAAAACTTTTTTTTTTTTTTTAATAAAAATGTGTAAAAAATAAAATTAAAAAAATTCCCAGTCCACAATCATCCACAACACGTTCTCTTAGATTTCCATGTTATGATACATGTTCACATTATTTATTGACTGTATCTAAAAAAGATAAAAATATATTTTTATTTAAATGAAGATATGAAATAATCCTAAATGAAATACAATGACTTGGTTTATATTATTGTATATACTAGGGCAGGGGTCACCAACGCGGTGCCCGCGGTCACCAGGTAGCCCGTAAGGACCAGATCAGTCGCCCGCTGGCCTGTTCTAAAAATAGCTCAAAGAGCAGCACTTACCAGTGAGCTGCCTCTATTTTTAAAATGTTATTTATTTACCAGCAAGCTGGTCTCCGACATTTTTAATTCTAAAAGAGACAAAACTCAAATAGAATTTGAAAATCCAAGAAAATATTTTAAAGACTTGGTCTTCACTTGGAATAAGCGGTAGAAAAATGGATGGATGGATGGGTCTTCACTTGTTTAAATAAATTCATTTATTTTTTACTTTGCTTCTTATTACTTTTAGAAATACAATTTTAGAGAAAAAATACAACCTTAAAAATGATTTTAGGATTTTTAAACAAACATACCTTTTTACCTTTTAAATTTCTTCCTCTTCTTTCCTGACAATTTAAATCAATGTTCAAGTAAATTTATTTATTTTTTATTGTAAAGAATAATAAATATTTTAGCTTCTGTTTTTTCGACAAAGAATATTTGTGAAATATTTCTTCAAACTTACTATGATTAAAATTCAAAAAAAATATTCTGGCAAATCTAGAAAATCTGTAGAATCAAAATTAAATCTTATTTCAAAGTATTTTGAATTTCTTTTAAAATTTTTGTTCTGGAAAATCTAGAAGAAATACTGATTTGTCTTTGTTAGAAATATAGCTTGGTCCAATTTGTTAAATATTCTAACAAAGTGCAGATTGGATTTTAACCAATTTAAAACATGTCATCAAAATTCTAAAATGCATCTTAATCAGGAAAAATTACTAATGATGTTCCATAAATTCTTTTTTTAATTTTTTCAAAAAGATTCAAATAAGCTAGTTTTTCTCTTCTTTTTGTCGGTTGAATTTTGAATTATAAAGAGTCGAAATTGAAGATAAACTATGTTTCAAAATTTTATTTTAAATTTTTTCTTGTTTTCTCCTCTTTTAAAACGTTCAATTAAGTGTTTTTTTCATCATTTATTCTCTACAAAAAACCTTCCGTAAAAGGGAAAAAAAATGTACGACGGAATGACAGACAGAAATACCCATTTTTTTAATATATATATACATAAATGTATTTATTTAGCTATTCTTGTTTAAATCACACTTACGTGTAACTTACAAATGACAATATATTTATTTATTTAAGTGTGTATCAAACTGGTAGCCCTTCGCATTAATCAGTACCCAAGAAGTAGTTTTTGGTTTCAAAAAGGTTGGTGACCCCTGTACTAGGGCATCAAATCAGTGTCAGTTGAGTCGGTCCATAGGTTGCCTGTAGGGATTTTTAATGTCCAGCAGATGTCAGTATTTAGTGACACAGTATCGACACAGTATCAATACAGTTTTGCAATGTGTCGAAACGCTTCATGATGCCTCATCTACCCATCACTAGCTTGGACAAAAATAGTTGCATGAAGAATGGAAATGGAAAGAAGTATCAGGCATGGACAGAGCATAAATGTGGTGAGGTCGTCAGAAAGACAAACTGAAAAACACTGAACTTAAATACTACAGACATGATTAACGAAAACAGGTGCGTGACTCAAGACGTGAAACAGGTGCGTGACGTGACAGGTGAAAACTAATGCGTTGCTATGGTGACAATCAAGAGTGCACAATGAGTCCAAACGTGGAACAGGTGAAACTAATGGGGTAATCATGCAAACAAGACAAGGGAGTGAAAAGCCAGAAACTAAACAAAACATGACTTAAAACAAAACATGATTACACAGACATGACATCTTTGCACTTCCCCAAGTCATGTGACTTTGTTACGCTGCTATGCTAAGCTAACAACAACAACACACTAGGAGCCTACTTTAGTTACGTGTTGTGGTTACGCTATTGCATCCTCAAAAATCCAAACATTTAAAAGCAAGACTTATGTTTATGCGCGTTTGCAATAAAACTTACATGTCAGACTTTTGATGCCATTGGAGGAGAATTTGAGACATTTAGAGGACTTTGATTGAAATTGTTGGAAGGAAGAGTGTTTAGGAGGCATTTTGTTGTTGCATGGAGGGCAGGGTGCAGGGCCGGCCCGTGGCATAGGCCGTATAGGCAAATGCTAAGGGCGCCGTCCATCAGGGGGCGCCATGCCAGTGCCACAAATGTTGGAGAAAAAAAAAAAAAAAAAGTTGTTACTATTATTTCTAAATACAAAAAAATAATCTCACGTTAATTAAAATGCAAAGTAAAGCCTATTTAATAGAAATATTATTTGTTACAACATTACGCCCCCCCTCCTCCCCCCGCACGGTGCGCCCCCTCCCTTCCCGTATCATGACTCTTTTTGGACGTCACCACATCAAAAAATCAACACAAGATGTCAAAACGGCCAAAACTGTCAGGTGCCCAGGGAAGAAAAGAGAGAAAAGAAGAGGAGGAGAAACGAGAAAAAGACAGAGGTAGCAGGTAGGTAACGTTAGCCTACATTAAATTATTTGTCTGTTACAGAATGTGATAGTAACCTGACTTTTTAGCATTAAGCTAATGTTACATGATTCGGCAATTGCTAATCAATAAATAGCTAGTTCTGTTTTAACGTCGGGTTAATATTGTGGAGGGGGCTAAATTGTTATGGAAAATAATAATGTAACGTTAGGTAATTACAGTACTCCCACCTTACATTCCTCAGGGACATTTGTATTAGATCTTTTAAGCAGGTGTTTTTTGTTTACATTGTTATTGCCTTCTGGTTAGCTAATGTTTGCCCTGCAGGTAATAGTCACTTTTCCACCCCTTTATATATTAGGTATAGTTGTAAGTAAAAAAAAAAGGTCAAAGACAAAGCTATTCGGGTTCTTGTGAGTATATACACTTCACTGCCGATGTGGGGGTGGGCGCCACCTAAAATCTTGCCTAGGGCGCCAGATTGGTTAGGGCCGGGCCTGGCAGGGTGTGTTGCTGCATGGAGGGCAGGGTGTTTAGGAGGCATTTTGTTGCTGCATGGAGGGCAGGGTGTGAAGCGGCTGTCGGCCCGGCAGATGGAAAGTGTCACTCAGCCGGCTGCCTGCTTGTGATTCAACTCGCAACCCCTCGGGGGCCGCCACACATAAAGTTAGCATATGGGCCCCATTAAAGCCATGAACTATTCTGTCATTCAGCGCTGAGTAAACACTCATGTGCCACGCAGGAATATTCCATAAAAGTATAATCACTCGCTGCTTCACATTCAACTTTCATGCCTCGCCCGCCTCACCTCCAAGGAGGCGCTCCACATTTCTTTCTCTGGCCACCTGAGCAGCCTTCTCAGCGACATGTTTGCTGTCACACACACACACACACACACACACACACACACACACACACACACACACACACACACACACACACACACACACACACACACACGCCGCTTGTTTCCTCTAAGCTGCCAGCCCACCAACATGTTGCAGCTTACACCAGCAGACTGACTTCATGTGCAAGACAAATAAAAAGACAAAATTCATTTCAGCTTTTTCATTCATTGACAAAAGTGGTGAGAAAGTTCGATTGAAAGTGAAGAGAGCTGAGGGCGCCTCCCTGAGGAACGCCACACCCAATAGCAGTGAGCAACACGGTGGGGAGAGGGAAAGCTATCATTTCAGCATTAACAGCTTATTTCTCCGACTATAAGGCGCACTTAATAATAATAATATAATTTATTTGTAAAAAGCACTTTACATTGAGTAAACAGCCTCAAAGGGCTACAGTGTATTAAAAAAAATAAAAAGATAATAAAAAATTAAAGCTGCAAGCAGCGTTGGTCGGGCCCGCGTATTTGGCAGGTGCTAGTCCTAAGTGTCCCAATACTTTTGTCCAGTTTTAGTAGTAAGTGTCCCAATACTTGTGTCAAGTTGTAGTCCTAAGTGTCCCAATACATTTGTCCAGTGTAGGTGTCCCAATACTTTTTTCCAGTGGTAGTCCTAATTGTCCCAATACTTTTGTCAAGTTGTAGTCCTAAGTGTCCCAATACTTTTGTCCAGTGTAGGTGTCCCAATACTTTTGTCAAGTTTTAGTCCTAAGTGTCCCAATACTTTTGTCAAGTTGTAGTCCTAAGTGTCCCAATACTTCTGTCCAGAGTAGGTGTCCCAATACTTTTGTCAAGTTTTATTCCTAAGTGTCTCAATACTTATGTCCAATTTTCGTCCAAAGTGTCCCAATACTTTTGTCAAGTTGTAGTCCGAAGTGTCCCAACACGTTTGTCCAGTGGTAGTCCGAAGTGTCCCAATACTTTTGTCAAGTTGTAGTCCGAAGTGTCCCAATACGTTTGTCCAGTGGTAGTCCGAAGTGTCCCAATACTTTTGTCAAGTTGTAGTCCGAAGTGTCCCAATACGTTTGTCCAGTGGTAGTCCGAAGTGTCCCAATACTTTTGTCAAGTTGTAGTCCGAAGTGTCCCAATACGTTTGTCCAGTGGTAGTCCGAAGTGTCCCAAAACTTTTGTCCAGTTTTAGTCCAAAGTGTCCCAATACTTTTGTCCAGTTTTAGTCGTAAGTGTCCCAATAATTTTGTCAAGTTTTAGTCCCAAGTGGCCCAATACTTTTGTCAAGTTTTAGTCGTAAGTGTTCCAATACTTTTGTCCAGTTTTAGTCCCAAGTGGCCCAATACTTTTGTCCAGTTTTCGTCCTAAGTGTCCCAATACTTTTGTTCAGTGGTATTCCTAAGTGTCCCAATATTTTTTTCCAGTGTAAGTGTCCCAATACTTTTGTTCAGTTTTGCCATTTTTTTCTTCCGAGGAGCAGTTTTTTCTCCGTTTTATTCAAAAATTGCTCTAGAGCGCAATTTTTAAATTTGGGGTTAAGTTTTTTCATTAGATAGCAATTTTTGCCAGTCCTGATGTGTGTGTTCAGTTTGGTGAGTTTTGAAGCGTGTTAAGGGGGTCAAATTACAGCTCAAAGAGGCAAAAGTGACTGTTTTTAGTACTTTTTTGTCTTGAAGGGGGAATTGCCAACTTCCTGTTGATTTTTGCCCGAGGAAATTAATTACCGTAATAAAAAGTAGGTCTAAGTGAGACCTACATAGAGGTTTTTGGTTCATGTCTTTACGACATTTGTACTGGGAGTTAGAGGTAGTTTTTGTTTTAGGGGGCGCTAGAGCGCAATTTTGAGTTTTGGGGTTTGATTTTTTTACCAAAGAGTTTTCTTTGCGTTTATTGATGTGTGCGTCAAATTTGGTGAGTTTTGAAGCATGTTAAGGGGGTCAAATTACAGCGCAAAGCTGCGGAATAATAATAATAATAAAGAAAGAATAAAACCTTACAAATTCAATAGGTCCTTATGTCCCATTGCATAAGGACTCCCTTTGGGAGTCCTTATACAATGGGCCATGCGGGCCCTAATAAAAAAAACTAGAAGAGCCTAATAGCTAGAACTAGTATGCATATATCTAAAAAAAGGCTTTTTTTAAAAAGAAGGGTTTTTAAGCCTTTTTTAAAAGCATCCATAGTCTGTGGTGCCCTCAGGTGGTCAGGGAGAGCGTTCCACAGACTGGGAGCAGAAAGCCCGGTCTCCCCATTGTCCGTAGCTTTGTCGTCAGAGATTGGAGGAGGTTGGCCTGTCCGTAGCAGCGGTGTGGTGTGGAGGATTTGGGGGTGAGCAGTTCTTTGAGGTAGAGGGGGGTATTTCCATGGAGGCACTGGTGGGTTAGTAGGGAGACTTTGAATTCAATCCTGAGTGGAACAGGAAGCCAGTGAAAGGATTTGAGAGTTGGTGAGATATGGTCATATTTCCGCACAGTCATCAGGATCCTAGCAGCACTATTCTGTAAGTCCTGCAGCTTCTGGATGTTCTTGCTGAGGATCCCCACAAGAAGTGAGACGCAGTAGTCCAGCCTTAAAATCCTTTCCTTTTCTCCAAAGTGCACCTTATGTACGTATTCATTCTGGCTGTGCTTACCCACCTCCATGCAATTTGATTTAGTATAAGGTGTAATGATAAGTGTGACCAGGGAGATGGCAGTCACACACAAGAGATACAGTACATGTGGACTGCAGGTTGACGCCGGTTCAATAAATGACGCTAGCAAGTACCCGTAAGAAAGCAACACCAAAACTTTGATGTTTCATTGAGAATATACAACATCACACACGGCGCTCAAAAATCTGCCAAAATGTTTTATTTCAACTTTGGTAAGCTACAAAGTTACACCGCTTGATGCAACCCAGAGCATTACAGCTACCATAGTCAGACGTACTGTGCTTCAATTATTATGGTGTGTATAAAGACCCCAAAATGGCACCTATTAGGAGACATATTATCTGGCGTTTTGTTTCAAAACCAAATTTTCTTACCTTCTGGTACCTTCGCAGCGCTTCCATGTTTAAAACATCACCTTTACCGTCCGTTTTTTTGGCCATTTTTTCCCCTCTCCACACTGTTTCTGCTTGTAAGTGCTTTGACACACTCAACGGGCGTCCGGGCTCAGTACGTCACCACCGCACGGCAGCATGCGGGTGGGAAAAAAAGTACAGGTATTTTTCAAGGGTGGTAAAGTAGGGCTGTGACTCTTTGGGGACCACATGGTTCGATTCTTGGGGGATTCAATTCAGAATCGATTCTCGTTTCAAAATCAATACTTTTTTTTAATAACATTGGGTGCCACTTAAATGATGAACTACATTCCTCCAAAAAATGGACACCGCTCTAACATATTTCTATATAACTTTAAAGAAAACTGGCTTTGGTTAATACATTTCTACCCAAACATTTAGATACTAAAGTCAATGTGTACAGTGGATATAGATCATCTACATCTACATCATGTAAAGTCAATGTGTACAGTGGAAATAGATCATCTACATCTACTTAATGAAAAGTCAATGTGTACAGTGGATATAGATCATCTACATCAACTATATGATTTGTCTGAGTGGCTCGGTGAAAAATAAATACATAAATATATATATATATATATATATATATATATATATATATATATTTTTTTTTTTTTTAATCGATTAAGAATTGTTACAAATAGATTCATTTGAAAAAAAACTTTTTTTACACCAGTATAGTATAGTTTTTCATTCATTAGTACCGTACTTTATCAGTACTGGTGGCTCAGGCTTGCTCATGGTGGGAGTGAGACCAACGCTGTAACATCTACCTGTGACCTGTTTTAATAAGTGCTTGTGGAATGCTCCAGAAGACTCCACCTGTGACTGTTCATCAGCAGGTAAAGTGCTGTTCAACTTGACTCGTTTCTCTTCCCAGTGTTTCAGTAAATATACACCCTGGGCTGGAAGATGTTTATTCTATTTATCTGACATGGGAGCAGGTAAATAGGAGGATATTCAGTTTTTAAAAAGGCACGTTGACTAAGAGACAAAACAATCTACTGACCATTCAGTCAAGTATAAAAAAAAAAAAAAGAGCCGAAAAGATTGACAGAAACGAAAGCCAATCATATTTAGGTTTGTCTTGTCGATGGGCGGGACGAGTTGGGAGTATATCCAATCACAGCTCTATAACGGCGTGCTTTGAAAGAGGGGTGTGGCTTGGCTACGTATGACAGCCAATCAAATGCTTTCCCTCTTCAGATGAGGAAGTCAGGAGTGCCGCCAGAAAAACCAAACCAAAACATTTCCTCACATTTTATATAGTCAACAATTGTATTTAGTCAACTATTGTACTTACTCAACAATTGTATTTAGTCAACTATTGTATTTAGTCAACTATTGTACTTACTCAACAATTGTATTTAGTCAACTATTGTATTTAGTCAACTATTGTATTTAGTGAACAATTGGGATGACGTTATTGATGACATCACAACTGTAAGTCACGTCTATTTTCATCAGCAAACCTTCACTGCTGTCCAAACTGTGACAAACATTTTTGTGTTTCAATGATTGAAGCCTGAATCATGTCCGGAAAATGAAAGAGTTGTCATTTGTATAATATTCATGAGATAATAATTTATTATTTGTATGATATTAATGAGATTGTAAAGGACTGTTATTGACAGAGGTGGGTAGAGTAGCCAGAAATGGTACTCAAGTAAGAGTACTGTTACTTTAGAGATTTATTACTCAAGTAAAAGTAAGGAGAAGTGACCCAAATATTTACTTGAGTAAAAGTAAAAAGTATGTTTTGAAAAAACTACTCAAGTACTGAGTAACTGATGAGTAACATACACACACATATAATATATATATATATATATATATACACACATTTATATATATATATATATATATACAGTATATAATTTATATTTATTTATTTTGCCGTTTTTGTTTACATGTTAAAGGTGTTTTAATGAATATACATGCATGTTTAACACATATAGATTCCTTTCTTTCATGAAGACAAGAATATAAGTTGGTGTATTACCTGATTCTGATGACTTGCATTGATTGGAATCAGACAGTAGTGATGATAACGTCCACGTTTTCAAATGGAGGAGAAAAAAAGTTCCTCCTTTCTGTCTAATACCACATGAAAGTTGTTGGTTTTTGGCATCTTATTTGTCCAGCTTCCATATTCGTTTTTATACACTTTACAAGAAATACGTAGCTTGCTAGCTTGTTTGCGCTGGCTTTCGGAGACTCTTGTTTTGAAAGCGCAGGCGCGATGGAGCGGCACTTTTATTGTGAAGACAGGAACTGTGCAGTAAGTCTTTAGGCTTTTGACGGGATGTACGGTTGAAATAAAAAAGGGTCTTTTTTCCTTCACACTTTTGATTGATTGATTGAAACTTTTATTAGTAGATTGCACAGTACAGTACATATTAAATAAATAAATGATAAATGGGTTGTACTTGTATAGCGCTTTTCTACCTTCAAGGTACTCAAAGCGCTTTGACACTACTTCCACATTTACCCATTCACACACACATTCACACACTGATGGAGGGAGCTGCCATGCAAGGCGCTAACCAGCACCCATCAGGAGCAAGGGTGAAGTGTCTTGCTCAGGACACAACGGACATGACGAAGTTGGTACTAGGTGGGGATTGAACCAGGGACCCTCGGGTCGCGCACGGCCACTCTCCCACTGCGCCATATTCCGTACAATTGACCACTAAATGGTAACACCCCAATAAGTTTTTCAACTTGTTTAAGTCAGGTCATGTGACCGCCTGGCTCTGTTTGATTGGTCCAACGTCACCAGTGACTGCATCTGATTGGTGGAACGGAGTGAACGTCACCAGTGACTGTTTTTGTTGAAACGCAGGCACTATGAAGGTCTGTCTGACAGACCAAAACAAACAAAGCGTGCATTAACAGATCGATAAAAATTAGTAGCGAGTAGCGAGCTGAATGTAGATAAAAGTAGCGGAGTAAAAGTAGCATTTCTTCTCTATAAATATACTCAAGTAAAAGTAAAAGTATGTTGCATTAAAACTACTCTTAGAAGTACAATTTATCCCAAAAGTTACTCATGTAGATGTAACGTAGTAAATGTAGCGCGTTACTACCCACCTCTGGTGCTCACCTGCTTCCCGAGCACTAATCAGAGTCATTAATTAAGATTGTCTTTGCCAGACAGTCAGTCTGACTTCATTGTTTGCGTCGCAGCGTTTATGTCAAGTAAGTTTTGTTAGGTTCATGTCTGATTCAAAGTTTATGTCAAGTAAGTTTTGTTGGGTTCATGTCTGATTCAAAGTTTATGTCAAGTGTTTCTTTCATGCCACAGCTTATGCTAAGTCCTAGCTTCATGTGTTTTAGGCACGCTTGCTTTGTTTTTCTTATTTGCCTATATTTTGGTAGTTGGGTGATTTATGTTTAGTAGTGATGGGTTGATGAGGCGTCATGAAGCGTTTCGACACATTGCAAAACTGTATTGATACTGTGTCGATACTGTGTCACTAAATACTGACATCTGCTGGACATTAAAAATCCCTACAGGCAACCTATGGACCGACTCAACTGACACTGATTTGATGCCCTAGTACAGGGGTCACCAACCTTTTTGAAACCAAAAACTACTTCTTGGGTACTGATTAATGCGAAGGGCTACCAGTTTGATACACACTTAAATAAATAAATATATTGTCATCTGTAAGTTACACGTAAGTGTGATTTAAACAAGAATAGCTAAATAAATACATTTATATATATATATAAAAAAAATGGGTATTTCTGTCTGTCATTCCGTCGTACATTTTTTTTTCCTTTGACGGAAGGTTTTTTGTAGAGAATAAATTATGAAAAAAACACTTAATTGAACGGTTTAAAAGTGGAGAAAACATGAAAAAAATAAAAATAAAATTTTGAAACATAGTTTATCTTCAATTTCGACTCTTTAAAATTCAAAATTCAACCGACAAAAAGAAGAGAAAAACTAGCTAATTTGAATCTTTTTGAAAAAATTAAAAAAAAGAATTTATGGAACATCATTAGTAATTTTTCCTGATTAAGATACATTTTAGAATTTTGATGACATGTTTTTAAATTGGTTAAAACCAATCTGTACTTTGTTAGAATATTTAACAAATTGGACCAAGCTATATTTCTAACAAAGACAAATCAGTATTTCTTCCAGATTTTCCAGAAGAAATTTTTTTAAAGAAATTCAAAATACTTTGAAATAAGATTTAAAATTGATTCTACAGATTTTCTAGATTTGCCAGAATAATTTTGTTGAATTTTAATCATAGTAAGTTTGAAGAAATATTTCACAAATATTCTTCGTCCAAAAAAACAGAAGCTAAAATATTTATTATTCTTTACAATAAAAATTTTTTTTTTTACTTGAACATTGATTTAAATTGTCAGGAAACCCCGCGACCCCAAAGGGAATAAGCGGTAGAAAATGGATGGATGGATGGATGGAAAGAAGAGGATGACATTTAAAAGGTAAAAAGGTATATTTGTTTCAAAATCCTAAAATCATTTTTAAGGTTGTATTTTTTCTCTAAAATTGTATTTCTAAAAGTAATAAGAAGCAAAGTAAAAAAATAAATGAATTTATTTAAACAAGTGAAGACCAATCCATCCATCCATTTTCTACCGCTTATTCCAAGTGAAGACCAAGTCTTTAAAATATTTTCTTGGATTTTCAAATTCTATTTGAATTTTGTCTCTTTTAGAATTAAAAATGTCGAGCAAAGCGAGACCAGCTTGCTAGTAAATAAATAAAATTAAAAAAATAGAGGCAGCTCACTGGTAAGTGCTTCTCTTTGAGCTATTTTTAGAACAGGCCAGCGGGCGACTGATCTGGTCCTTACGGGCTACCTGGTGACCGCGGGCACCGCGTTTTTGAAGTGGAATTCTTTCCCATTCTTGCTTGATGTGCAGCTTAAGTTGTTCAACAGTCTCCCTTCTCATATTTTAGCCTTTACACATTTTCAATGTCTGGACTACAGGCAGGCCAGTCTAGTACCTGCACTCTTTTACTATGAAGCCACACTGTTGTAACACCTGGCTTGGCATCGTCTTGCTGCAATAAGCAGGGGCGTCCATGATAACAACAAATGTTGCTCCGAAAGCTGTATGTACCTTTCAGCATTAATGGTGCCTTCACAGATGTGTAAGTTACCCATGTCTTGGCCACTAATACACCCCCATACCATCACACATGCTGCCTTTTACACTTTCACCCTAGAACAGTCCCCATGCTTCTTTTACTCTTTGGTCCAAAAACAATTTGAAATGTGGACTCGTCAGACCACAGAACACTTTTCCACTTTGCATCAGTCCATCTTAGATGAGCTCGGGCCCAGCGAATTGTTTCTGGGTGTTGTTGATAAATGGCTTTGGCTTTGCATAGTAGAGTTTTAACTTGCACTTACAGATGTAGCGACCAACTGTAGTTACTGACAGTGGTTTTCTGAAGTGTTCCTGAGCCCATGTGGTGATATCCTTTATACACTGATGTAGCTTTTTGATGCGGTACCGCCTGAGGGATCCAAGGTGTGTAATATCCTGGCTTACGTGCAGTGATTTCTCCAGATTCTCTGAACCTTTTGATGATATTACGGAGTGTAGATGGTGAAATCCCTAAATTCCTTGTTGAGAAATGTTGTTCTTAAACAATTTGCTCAGGCATTTGTTGACAAAGTGGTGACCCTCGCTCCGTCTTTGTTTGTGAATGACTGAGCATTTCATGGAAGCTGCTTTTATAGCCAATCATGGCACCCACCTGTTCCCAAATAGCCTGTTCACCTGTGGGATGTTCCAAATAAGTCTTTGATGAGCATTCCTCAACTTTCTCACTCTTTTTTGCCACTTGTGCCAGCTTTTTTGGAACATGTTGCAGGCATCAAATTCCAAATGAGCTAATATTTGCAACAAATAAGAAAGTTTCTCAGTGTGAACATGAAATATCTTGTCTTTGCAGTCTATTCAGTTGAATATAAGTTGAAAAGGATTTGTTGTATTCTCTTTATTTACCATTTACACAACCTGACAACTTCACTGCTTGTGGGCTTTGTATAATAATAAAGTACAGACAGTAATCTACCCCAAACGACAATTTATGGTTGCCAAAGTGATTCAAAGTAATAATTTGATTGATTGATTTGATTTGATTTACGCACAATTGAGATGCATTAAATATTAATTTAAATCCCTTTTTGGCAACCAGGAATACATTGTCTCCTTTTTGTCACATTTTTGACCATCTCTGACCCTTCTTTGACCATCTCTGACCCTTCTTGACTATCTCGGACTCTTTTTTGACCATCTCTGACCCTTCTTTGACCATCTCTGACCCTTCTTTGACCATCTCTGACCCTTTTGTTCCTCTTTAGGTGTCTCCTTTTGTCACATCTTTGACCATCTCTGACTCTTCTTTGACCATCTCTGACTCTTCTTTGACCATCTCTGACCCTTCTTTGACCATCTCTGACCCTTCTTTGACCATCTCTGACCCTTCTGTTCCTCTTTAGGTGTCTCCTTTTGTCACATCTTTGACCATCTCTGACTCTTCTTTGACCATCTCTGACTCTTCTTTGACCATCTCTGACCCTTCTTTGACCATCTCTGACCCTTCTTGACTATCTCGGACTCTTTTTTGACCATCTCTGACCCTTCTTTGACCATCTCTGACCCTTCTTTGACCATCTCTGACCCTTTTGTTCCTCTTTAGGTGTCTCCTTTTGTCACATCTTTGACCATCTCTGACTCTTCTTTGACCATCTCTGACTCTTCTTTGACCATCTCTGACCCTTCTTTGACCATCTCTGACCCTTCTTTGACCATCTCTGACCCTTCTGTTCCTCTTTAGGTGTCTCCTTTTGTCACATCTTTGACCATCTCTGACTCTTCTTTGACCATCTCTGACTCTTCTTTGACCATCTCTGACCCTTCTGTTCCTCTTTAGGTGTCTCCTTTTGTCACATCTTTGACCATCTCTGACTCTTCTTTGACCATCTCTGACTCTTCTTTGACCATCTCTGACCCTTCTTTGACCATCTCTGACCCTTTTGTTCCTCTTTAGGTGTCTCCTTTTGTCACATCTTTGACCATCTCTGACTCTTCTTTGACCATCTCTGACTCTTCTTTGACCATCTCTGACCCTTCTTTGACCATCTCTGACCCTTTTGTTCCTCTTTAGGTGTCTCCTTTTGTCACATCTTTGACCATCTCTGACTCTTCTTTGACCATCTCTGACTCTTCTTTGACCATCTCTGACCCTTCTTTGACCATCTCTGACTCTTCTTTGACCATCTCTGACTCTTCTTTGACCATCTCTGACTCTTCTTTGACCATCTCTGACCCTTCTGTTCCTCTTTAGGTGTCTCCTTTTGTCACATCTTTGACCATCTCTGACTCTTCTTTGACCATCTCTGACCCTTCTGTTCCTCTTTAGGTGTCTCCTTTTGTCACATCTTTGACCATCTCTGACTCTTCTTTGACCATCTCTGACTCTTCTTTGACCATCTCTGACCCTTCTTTGACCATCTCTGACCCTCCTTTGACCATCTCTGACCCTTCTGTTCCTCTTTAGGTGTCTCATTTTTGTCACATCTTTGACCATCTCTGACCCTTCTTTGACCATCTCTGACTCTTCTTTGACCATCTCTGACCCTTCTTTGACCATCTCTGACCCTTCTTTGATCATCTCTGACCCTTCCTTGACCATCTCTGACCCTTTTGTTCCTCTTTAGGTGTCTCCTTTTGTCACATCTTTGACCATCTCTGACTCTTCTTTGACCATCTCTGACTCTTCTTTGACCATCTCTGACCCTTCTGTTCCTCTTTAGGTGTCTCCTTTTGTCACATCTTTGACCATCTCGGACTCTTCTTTGACCATCTCTGACCCTTCTTTGACCATCTCTGACCCTTCTTTGACCATCTCTGACTCTTCTTTGACCATCTCTGACCCTTCTTTGACCATCTCTGACCCTTCTGTTCCTCTTTAGGTGTCTCCTTTTGTCACATCTTTGACCATCTCTGACCCTTCTTTGACCATCTCTGACCCTTCTTGACTATCTCTGACCCTTTTTTGACCATCTCTGACTCTTCTTTGACCATCTCTGACCCTTCTTTGACCATCTCTGACCCTTCTTTGACCATCTCTGACCCTTTTGTTCCTCTTTAGGTATCTCCTTTTGTCACATCTTTGACCATCTCTGACTCTTCTTTGACCATCTCTGACCCTTCTTTGACCATCTCTGACCCTTCTTTGACCATCTCTGACTCTTCTTTGACCATCTCTGACCCTTCTTTGACCATCTCTGACCCTTCTTTGACCATCTCTGACCCTTCTGTTCCTCTTTAGGTGTCTCCTTTTGTCACATCTTTGACCATCTCTGACCCTTCTTTGACCATCTCTGACTCTTCTTTGACCATCTCTGACCCTTCTTTGACCATCTCTGACCCTTCTTTGATCATCTCTGACCCTTCCTTGACCATCTCTGACCCTTCTGTTCCTCTTTAGGTGTCTCCTTTTGTCACATCTTTGACCATCTCTGACTCTTCTTTGACCATCTCTGACTCTTCTTTGACCATCTCTGACCCTTCTGTTCCTCTTTAGGTGTCTCCTTTTGTCACATCTTTGACCATCTCGGACTCTTCTTTGACCATCTCTGACCCTTCTTTGACCATCTCTGACCCTTCTTTGACCATCTCTGACTCTTCTTTGACCATCTCTGACCCTTCTTTGACCATCTCTGACCCTTCTGTTCCTCTTTAGGTGTCTCCTTTTGTCACATCTTTGACCATCTCTGACCCTTCTTTGACCATCTCTGACCCTTCTTGACTATCTCTGACCCTTTTTTGACCATCTCTGACTCTTCTTTGACCATCTCTGACCCTTCTTTGACCATCTCTGACCCTTCTTTGACCATCTCTGACCCTTTTGTTCCTCTTTGGGTATCTCCTTTTGTCACATCTTTGACCATCTCTGACTCTTCTTTGACCATCTCTGACCCTTCTTTGACCATCTCTGACCCTTCTTTGACCATCTCTGACTCTTCTTTGACCATCTCTGACCCTTCTTTGACCATCTCTGACCCTTCTTTGACCATCTCTGACCCTTCTGTTCCTCTTTAGGTGTCTCCTTTTGTCACATCTTTGACCATCTCTGACTCTTCTTTGACCATCTCTGACCCTTCTTTGACCATCTCTGACCCTTCTGTTCCTCTTTAGGTGTCTCCTTTTGTCACATCTTTGACCATCTCTGACCCTTCTTTGACCATCTCTGACCCTTCTTGACTATCTCTGACCCTTCTTTGACCATCTCTGACTCTTCTTTGACCATCTCTGACTCTTCTTTGACCATCTCTGACCCTTCTTTGACCATCTCTGACCCTTTTGTTCCTCTTTAGGTATCTCCTTTTGTCACATCTTTGACCATCTCTGACTCTTCTTTGACCATCTCTGACTCTTCTTTGACCATCTCTGACCCTTCTTTGACCATCTCTGACCCTTCTTTGACCATCTCTGACCCTTCTTTGACCATCTCTGACCCTTTTGTTCCTCTTTAGGTGTCTCCTTTTGTCACATCTTTGACCATCTCTGACTCTTCTTTGACCATCTCTGACTCTTCTTTGACCATCTCTGACCCTTCTGTTCCTCTTTAGGTGTCTCCTTTTGTCACATCTTTGACCATCTCTGACTCTTCTTTGACCATCTCTGACTCTTCTTTGACCATCTCTGACCCTTCTTTGACCATCTCTGACCCTTCTTTGACCATCTCTGACCCTTCTGTTCCTCTTTAGGTGTCTCATTTTTGTCACATCTTTGACCATCTCTGACCCTTCTTTGACCATCTCTGACCCTTCTTTGATCATCTCTGACCCTTCTTTGACCATCTCTGACCCTTTTGTTCCTCTTTAGGTGTCTCCTTTTGTCACATCTTTGACCATCTCTGACTCTTCTTTGACCATCTCTGACTCTTCTTTGACCATCTCTGACCCTTCTGTTCCTCTTTAGGTGTCTCCTTTTGTCACATCTTTGACCATCTCTGACTCTTCTTTGACCATCTCTGACCCTTCTTTGACCATCTCTGACCCTTCTTTGACCATCTCTGACTCTTCTTTGACCATCTCTGACCCTTCTTTGACCATCTCTGACCCTTCTTTGACCATCTCTGACCCTTCTGTTCCTCTTTAGGTGTCTCCTTTTGTCACATCTTTGACCATCTCTGACTCTTCTTTGACCATCTCTGACCCTTCTTTGACCATCTCTGACCCTTCTGTTCCTCTTTAGGTGTCTCCTTTTGTCACATCTTTGACCATCTCTGACCCTTCTTTGACCATCTCTGACCCTTCTTGACTATCTCTGACCCTTCTTTGACCATCTCTGACTCTTCTTTGACCATCTCTGATCCTTTTTGACCATCTCTGACCCTTCTTTGACCATCTCTGACCCTTTTGTTCCTCTTTAGGTATCTCCTTTTGTCACATCTTTGACCATCTCTGACTCTTCTTTGACCATCTCTGACTCTTCTTTGACCATCTCTGACCCTTCTTTGACCATCTCTGACCCTTCTTTGACCATCTCTGACCCTTCTTTGACCATCTCTGACCCTTCTGTTCCTCTTTAGGTGTCTCCTTTTGTCACATCTTTGACCATCTCTGACTCTTCTTTGACCATCTCTGACTCTTCTTTGACCATCTCTGACCCTTCTTTGACCATCTCTGACCCTCCTTTGACCATCTCTGACCCTTCTGTCCCTCTTTAGGTGTCTCCTTTTGTCACATCTTTGACCATCTCTGACTGTTCTTTGACCATCTCTGACTCTTATTTGACCATCTCTGACCCTTCTTTGACCATCTCTGACCCTTCTTTGACCATCTCTGACCCTTCTGTTCCTGTTTAGGTGTCTCCTTTTGTCACATCTTTGACCATCTCTGACTCTTCTTTGACCATCTCTGACTCTTCTTTGACCATCTCTGACTCTTCTTTGACCATCTCTGACCCTTCTTTGACCATCTCTGACCCTTCTGTTCCTCTTTAGGTGTCTCATTTTTGTCACATCATTGACCATCTCTGACCCTTCTTTGACCATCTCTGACTCTTCTTTGACCATCTCTGACCCTTCTTTGACCATCTCTGACTCTTCTTTGACCATCTCTGACCCTTCTTTGACCATCTCTGACCCTTCTTTGACCATCTCTGACCCTTCTTTGACCATCTCTGACCCTTCTGTTCCTCTTTAGGTGTCTCCTTTTGTCACATCTTTGACCATCTCTGACCCTTCTGTTCCTCTCTAGGTGTCTCCCCCAGCCTAAGAAATTTCTCCAGTGGTCGCTGTCGCCGTCGCCGCTGTCACCATTCCTCCACATCCAGGCCTCCCGCGCCCCTCCCCCCCCGCCACAGAAGCGTTGGCTGGATTCCAG
Organism: Nerophis lumbriciformis; assembly: GCF_033978685.3. Classification (NCBI taxonomy): domain Eukaryota; kingdom Metazoa; phylum Chordata; class Actinopteri; order Syngnathiformes; family Syngnathidae; genus Nerophis; species Nerophis lumbriciformis. Next base: position 18,667,470 of record NC_084583.2, on the reverse strand, counting down.
GGAGGCGGCGATCCTGCAGCCACGTCTTCACCGCTCAGTAAGTTTCAAACACGGACTTACTTCCTGTCTGCATTAGTTGCTGCGTGTCATTTATCACGTCCAGGAGGCATTTCCTGCAGCCCAGCGAGCACGCACACACTCACGTGCCATAGGCTTCTTCTTGTTGTTGTTGTTGTATCAAAGCTGTTGTGCTTTCTGAGCACATTGTCTGCACTTGGCTCCAGGTGCCATCTGTGTCAAACTCTGCATTTCCTCTACAAACACCAGGAAATGTTGTCTGGGAGCAAGACTTAGTAAGGACCTGGTGGACATCTGAGTGCTTAGTTCTATACCAAGACTTAGTAAGGACCTGGTGGACATCTGAGTTCTTAGTTCTATACCAAGACTTAGTAAGGACCTGGTGGACATCTTAGTTCTTAGTTCTATACCAAGACTTAGTAAGGACCTGGTGGACATCATGTGACACCAATGTTTGTGTTCTTAGTTCTATACCAAGACTTAGTAAGGACCTGGTGGACATCTTAGTTCTTAGTTCCATACCAAGACTTAGTAAGGACCCGGTGGGCATCATGTGACTCCAATGTTTGTGTTCTTAGTTCTATACCAAGACTTAGTAAGGACCTGGTGGACATCTTAGATTCTTAGTTCTATACCAAGACTTAGTAAGGACCTGGTGGACATCTGAGTTCTTAGTTCTACACCAAGACTTAGTAAGGACCTGGTGGACATCTTAGATTCTTAGTTCTATACCAAGACTTAGTAAGGACCTGGTGGACATCTGAGTTCTTAGTTCTACACCAAGACTTAGTAAGGACCTGGTGGACATCTTAGATTCTTAGTTCTATACCAAGACTTAGTAAGGACCTGGTGGACATCTGAGTTCTTAGTTCTACACCAAGACTTAGTAAGGACCTGGTGGACATCTTAGATTCTTAGTTCTATACCAAGACTTAGTAAGGACCTGGTGGACATCTTAGATTCTTAGTTCTATACCAAGACTTAGTAAGGACCTGGTGGACATCTGAGTTCTTAGTTCTACACCAAGACTTAGTAAGGACCTGGTGGACATCTTAGATTCTTAGTTCTATACCAAGACTTAGTAAGGACCTGGTGGACATCATGTGACTCCAATGTTTGTGTTCTTAGTTCTATACCAAGACTTAGTAAGGACCTGGTGGACATCTGAGTTCTTAGTTCTACACCAAGACTTAGTAAGGACCCGGTGGGCATCATGTGACTCCAATGTTTGTGTTCTTAGTTCTATACCAAGACTTAGTAAGGACCTGGTGGACATCTGAGTTCTTAGTTCTACACCAAGACTTAGTAAGGACCTGGTGGACATCTTAGTTCTTAGTTCCATACCAAGACTTAGTAAGGACCCGGTGGGCATCATGTGACTCCAATGTTTGTGTTCTTAGTTCTATACCAAGACTTAGTAAGGACCTGGTGGACATCTGAGTTCTTAGTTCTACACCAAGACTTAGTAAGGACCTGGTGGACATCTTAGATTCTTAGTTCTATACCAAGACTTAGTAAGGACCTGGTGGACATCTGAGTTCTTAGTTCTACACCAAGACTTAGTAAGGACCTGGTGGACATCTTAGATTCTTAGTTCTATACCAAGACTTAGTAAGGACCTGGTGGACATCTTAGATTCTTAGTTCTATACCAAGACTTAGTAAGGACCTGGTGGACATCTGAGTTCTTAGTTCTACACCAAGACTTAGTAAGGACCTGGTGGACATCTTAGATTCTTAGTTCTATACCAAGACTTAGTAAGGACCTGGTGGACATCATGTGACTCCAATGTTTGTGTTCTTAGTTCTATACCAAGACTTAGTAAGGACCTGGTGGACATCTGAGTTCTTAGTTCTACACCAAGACTTAGTAAGGACCTGGTGGACATCTTAGTTCTTAGTTCTATACCAAAACTTAGTAAGGACCTGGTGGACATCTGAGTTCTTAGTTCTACACCAAGACTTAGTAAGGACCTGGTGGATATCTTAGTTCTTAGTTCTATACCAAGACTTAGTAAGGACCTGGTGGACATCATGTGACTCCAATGTTTGTGTTCTTAGTTCTATACCAAGACTTAGTAAGGACCTGGTGGACATCTGAGTTCTTAGTTCTATACCAAGACTTAGTAAGGACCTGGTGGACATCTGAGTTCTTAGTTCTACACCAAGACTTAGTAAGGACCTGGTGGACATCATGTGACTCCAATGTTTGTGTTCTTAGTTTTATACCAAGACTTAGTAAGGACCTGGTGGACATCATGTGACTCCAATGTTTGTGTTCTTAGTTCTATACCAAGGTCATGGTCAGGTTTCAGCTCTGTGATTGGACTTGAATGGGGCTGGGGACACTTCCCTGAGGGACGCCCTGTATATTGAATAGCATTAGGAGCATGAAGGTGAGGTATGCTTTATCAGTATCATGCTTTAAACCCCACCTGCACTACAAACATGCTCATTGTAAAAAAATCTTCAGCACAAATCGTTGTTTTCATTCTTGTTTTGTAGGTTAAAGTGTTTTTAATATTGTGCTCTTAAGTCATTGTTGCTGATCAATTTGAATCAATTATTATTTATTAAGATTATTTTCTTCTTATTTTTCAGTATAAAGCAAATTGATGCACTTAAAAACAATGTAGCGTAAATTCCAGACTATAAAACTGTTACTTTTTTCCTTCACTTTGTACCCTGCGGCTTATAAAACGGGGCAGCTAATTTATGGATTATGGATTTTTCTTCGGTGATGTCCATATTGCAAAAAGTTTAAAAACAAAAACGAGCAAATGCACTGAAAAGGTGTGTTATTGTTTGTGCTATGGCGCCATCTTTTGACACACAATTTCTCATATTCTTTCTGTTTCTGTAATATTGCAATATTTTCTTGGAAAATTATTACTTTTTTATGGAAAATTATTACTTTTTACTGCAAAATGGTGACATTTGTCATATAAAATTCTGACTTATCACAATATTGCCATCTGGTTGTTCTTGTAAAACAGTGACATTTTTTGAGTAAAATTCCGATTATTATTACAGTATTGCCAACATTTAAAGTTTTTTTTTATAAAATTGTGACTTTTGTCGAGCAAAATTACGACTCTCTTCATAAAATTGCCAAAATGTTAAGCTTTTCCTGTAATATTGCGACTGTTATTGAGTAAAATTCCAACTTTTATCACAATATTGCACAAATGTTCAGTTTTTCTTGTAAAATTTTGACTTGCGTTGAGTAAAATGAAGACTTTTATTATAATACTGCCAAAATTCTAAGGTTTTCTTGTGAAATTGTGACCTTTTTCTTGTGAAATTCCAACTCATTTTTCACAACAAGCTTTTTTTTATACTTGCATAGTATGTATATATTATTAATGTTGTAAATACACTTCTTTATATATCAAGAAAAGCTGGTCCTAAAGAGGGAGGCATTTTTCTCAGGTCTCAAGAATGTAACAAATACAAGAGAGTGTGTGTGTGTGTGTGTGTGTGTGTGTGTGTGTGTGTGTGTGTGTGTGTGTGTGTGTGTGTGTGTGTGTGTGTGTGTTTGTGTGTGAAAATTCAATATTAATTGCAGATAAATACAAATGTTTTTCATTTATAAGTGTACCCTTGACATGGAATTTTCAAGATTTTTTTTTTTTTTACCAGGACTGGACAATTATTTGCTTCATTGCAATGTTTTTCAAACATTGTGCTTTTTTAAACAGCTCAACACAAAAATAAACACGCTTTTATTGAGAATTTAAAAAAAACAACATAAAAAAACATCAGTGCTTTGGTGTCTTGCCAGATTTTGTATTTTGTTTGAATACAGACTTTGTATTCCTGCTGTAGGAGCACTTGCATTTAGAGGAGGAGCTACACTTCAATGTTTAGATGGCAGTTTCATGCATTAATAACACAACATGTGGATTGTTTGAGTTTGAGTTTGCGTTTATTTCGAACATGCAAGTATACAACATAATGATAAATGATAAATGGGTTGTACTTGTATAGCGCTTTTCTACCTTCAAGGTACTCAAAGCGCTTTGACACTACTTCCACATTTACCCATTCACACACACATTCACACACTGATGGAGGGAGCTGCCATGCAAGGCGCTACCAGCACCCATCAGGAGCAAGGGTGAAGTGTCTTGCTCAGGACACAACGGACATGACGAGGTTGGTACTAGGTGGGGATTGAACCAGGGACCCTCGGGTCGCGCACGGCCACTCTTCCACTGCGCCACGCCGTCATCACAATCTCCAGTTTCTCTTTTCAACATGTTCGAAAAGGAGTAGGAAGAAGCAGAGCTTTTTTAATCCTACCCCTTTTCTTTTACATAACAGTTGCTAAAACTTTTGTTCACTTCCTGTTCTCAATTTATTCACAATATACTCCATAAGTACCGTATTTTCCGCACTATTAGCCGCACCTAAAAACCACAAATTTTCACAAAAGCTGACAGTGCGGCTTATAACCCGGTGCGCCTTATATATGTATTAATATAAATATTTATTTTCATAAAGTTTCGGTCTCGCAACTACGGTAAACAGCCGCCATCTTTTTTCCCCGTAGAAGAGGAAGCGCTTCTTCTTCTATGGTAAGCAACTGCCAAGGTAAGCACCCGCCCCCCGTAGAAGAGGAAGCGCTTCTTCTTCTACGGTAAGCAACCACCCGCCCCCGTAGAAGAAGAAGAAGCGCGCGGATATTACGTTTCATTTCCTTTGTGTGTTTACATCTGTAAAGACCACAAAATGGCTCCTACTAAGCGACACGCGTATAACGCAGAATTTAAACTTAAGGCAATAAGTCATGCCGAAGAACACGGAAATAGAGCAGCAGCAAGAGAATATAACATAACCGGCGTCATCATAAAAGCTAACTCGAAGGGATGGATGGATGAAGAAAAGATGAGCGAGTGGTTAAGGGAAGTTTACGCGAAGAGGCCGGGTGGCTTTTTTCACGCAGCTCCGTCCATGTTGATATACGACTCCATGCGCGCCCACATCACAGATGGTGTCAAAAAACAAGTGAAGCACACAAATACAACACTCGCCGTCATTCCGGGTGGATTAACCAAAGAACTCCAACCGCTGGATATTGGTGTCAACAGGGCATTTAAAGCACGACTGCGAACGGGGTGGGAACAATGGATGACCGAAGGCGAACACACCTTCACTAAGACAGGGAGACAGCGCCGGACGACATACGCCAACATCTGCCAGTGGATCGTAAATGCCTGGGCAGATATTTCGGTCACAACTGTGGTCCGAGCTTTCCGGAAGGCAGGATTCACAGAACTGCTGGACAACAGCGACACTGACTCCGATTACTTCGACGAGACGGAGCCGGCCATTTTGGATCCCGTATTCGCCCAACTTTTTAATTCGGACACCGAAGGAGAAGAATTCGAGGGATTTATGAATGAAGAATAACTTCAGAAAGTGAGCGTTATGTTTATTTTGTGTGTTGTGACATTAACGTTCGAGCAACATTATGTTGCTATTGCTCTGCACTATTTTGAATTTTACTATGTTTGTGATTGCACATTTGCACATTACCGTACATTTTGGGAGTGAACAGAGTTGTTAGAACGCTGGTTTTTAATATATTATTAAAGTTTGACTGACCTATCTGACTGTTTTTTTGACATTCCCTTTAGCGCAGTTAGATGCGGCTTATAACACGGGGCGGCTAATAGTGCGGAAAATACGGTAACCACAATAAAATAAGTAAATAAATAATAATTGGTGAAGTAAGTTACATTTCTTATGTTGAGATAAGTAAGATTATTTTGTGAGTGAAAGAATGAAAGAATGGATGAGTTAAATAAATTCAGAATGTTTATCATGTTTCTTCTTCTTTGTACTTTGTAAACACTTTAAGTTTGAAGAGTTTCTTGAAGTGGATCATATTAGTACATTGTTTGATTGCTTTGCTTAATCCATTCCATCATTTAATTCCACATACTGATATACTGAAGGTCTTAAGTGTTGTACGTGCATACAAATGTTTTAAATTACATTTCTCCCTAAGATTATATTTCTCCTCTTTTTTTGAGAAGAATTGTTGTATATTCTTGGGTAGCAGGTTATAGTTTGCTTTGTGTATCATTTTAGCTGTTTGCAAATTCACTATGTCGTAGAATTTCAGTATCTTTGATTCAATAAATAAAGGATTTGTGTGTTCTCTATATCCAACATGATGTATTATTCTAACTGATCTTTTTTGTAACACCGTTAATGAATGAAGTGTACTTTTGTAATTATTTCCCCATATTTCTGCACAATAACTCAGATATGGTAACACTAGTGAGCAGTAGAGAATATGAAGTGATTTTTTGTCTCAAACATGTTTTGCTTTATTCATTATTGACGTGTTTCTTGCTACTTTATGTTGTATATTTTTTACGTGAGATTTCCAGTTGAATTTATCATCAATCGTTATACCTAGAAATTTGGTTTCATTTACTCTTTCAATTTCTATTCCGTCTATTTGTATTTGTGTTTGACTTTCTCTTCTACTGTTACCAAATAGCATTATTTTAGTTTTACTGAGATTCAACGATAGTCTGTTTTTGTCAAACCATCTTTTTAATTTGTTAATTTCTTCTGTTATTATTTGTAGTATCTTCTGTGTGTTCTCTCCTGAACAAAACGCTGTTGTATCATCCGCAAATAATACTAACTTTAAATCTTTTGTAACTTTACAAATGTCATTTATATATAGATTGAATAATTTAGGTCCTAGTATTGATCCCTGAGGTACACCACAGGATATATTTAGCGTTGTAGAGGTGTGTTCGCCTAGTGTTACAATCATGGTTGGATTGTCAAAGATGTTTGCTAATGTAATCTGTGATATTTCTACCTGAACAAATGTTTTGAATATTCTGTACATTACATTTTGTACAAGTTGATGGTCTTCATATCTCGGCATGGCAATGTTTGAACCTCATAACATGTCATATTCAGCCTGCTAAACCTTCTGTTACTGCTGACTCTAATGTTATAGAAGAATATACACTTGATTTCAATCTGCCAGAAAACATTTATTTAGGTGGAAATATGACAGATGACATTACAAAACATCTTTGACAAAGCATGATGGTAATGTAAGACAGTTTGTCATTGTTTTGATGGTTAGACGGGATGTGAAGCAGGAAGTATGTGACACTTGACTTCTTTTCTAACCTCTTTTTTTCTGATGAGCTCTCTGTCCATCTTACTAAAGCAGTGAATGTAACTTATTATTGCACTCAACTGTCATGTAGAGACGGATGTGAAGCTCCTCCTCCTCTACAAGGCCAGCGTTCGCTCCAATGATGGCGTCTCACGGCCATTGAAGATCAAATTGTCTTTTCTTTGTGCATTTCTGCTCACTATTTTCAAGTCAGGGGCTGAACGGTGTCGGAGGCAGATATTTACATATATCCGAATTTAAGTTGTACTTCTTCCATTTCTTTGTCATATTTGAAAACAGCTCGTGTTTTCCATTTATTCTCTTGATGCTCTGTCAGCAAGTATACTATGTGTGATAACCTTGAGTTCTTTGGAATGTGTTTAGACTAGCATTTTGTTTTGGCTACAGAGATGGGACGAGAGAGAGGGTGGTGGGATCGGGAAGACAGACCATTTTGGGAGGCGCAATAGAATGTTCTATGGTTAGACTGGTGACCCCAGTCACTCTAGACGGTACCAAATTAACACCCCTTGGAACTCCTGTTTCAGCGGCCTCTCTAACTTCCCGCAGAGGACGCCATGTTTTATCTCGGAGGAGTGTAACGGGCTCCTTTGATTTGATGAGAAACCCTGAGAGTGTTTGCTTTGATGCAATTGGACAACCAAGGGGGGTCACACCACAACATAAATTGTGGTGTGAATCCTGTGCAGGTTTCGAGAACCTTCCTATAATTGGTGCTATTTTCCCTGTGACTGCTACTAAAAATGTAGAACGCATTAACTATGTTTTTTATAATCTGTTGAGACTGACCAACCTGACTCATGATGCTGTTGAGGGGCTTGCTGAACAACCTGGGTTTGCTATGTCACTGAAGGGGGTCTGGCAAAGTGGTGACTTTCGAGAAATGCTAGTTTCCTTCCCTGAGAGTGACGACATTGACATAGATTCCATCCGTTTATCTCCCATGTAACTATGCTTTTAATTTTTTACTAGCTTGCTCAAAGAGGGGCGTATTTTAGAAGTGTTGTACTAGTGATAAAGATCTTTTTAGAAGATCTGAAGGGGGAATTGTCGGAGGCAGATATTTACATATATCCGAATTTAAGTTGTACTTCTTCCATTTCTTTGTCATATTTGAAAACAGCTCGTGTTTTCCATTTATTCTCTTGATGCTCTGTCAGCAAGTATACTATGTGTGATAACCTTGAGTTCTTTGGAATGTGTTTAGACTAGCATTTTGTTTTGGCTACAGAGATGGGACGAGAGAGAGGGTGGTGGGATCGGGAAGACAGACCATTTTGGGAGGAAATTGTTGCGTTTTGGACCAGTTGTTCCTCCCAGGGAATTCAAGTCACAATTCGCTCCCAAGTTCTTTCCGACACTTAAAGCTGAGTTGAAAAACCACCAGAGACAGAATAGGTATTTTGTTGTATATTCTCAAAGCTTTGCCAATATACATTGATTGAGACCAGTCTAACCATAGAACATTCTATTGCGCCTCCCAAAATGGTCTGTCTTCCCGATCCCACCACCCTCTCTCTCGTCCCATCTCTGTAGCCAAAACAAAATGCTAGTCTAAACACATTCCAAAGAACTCAAGGCTATCACACATAGTATACTTGCTGACAGAGCATCAAGAGAATAAATGGAAAACACGAGCTGTTTTCAAATATGACAAAGAAATGGAAGAAGTACAACTTAAATTCGGATATATGTAAATATCTGCCTCCGACAATATATATATATATATATATATATATATATATATATATATATATATATATATATATATATGTGTGTATATGAAAGTGAAAAAAAAAGAAGTTTATTCTATTAGCATAACTAGACGGAAGGGAGCGAGGGTCAAAAAGGAGTCAGGACTCATGCACGTTAATGTGGTGCTAAGAAATGATGCTTGTTGAAGGAACTTATAGTTGAGGCGTTATTCTGGTGTTGACTTTGACAGTCCTCATAGATCTAGTTCCAGTTCCCCAGTCACATTTCCAGTCCTCAATGATGTACTTTTAGCTGCTACTTCTTCAACTTTCATCCTCCATCCATCCATCCATCTTCTTCCGCTTATCCGAGGTCGGGTCGCGGGGGCAGCAGCCTAAGCGGGGAAGCCCAGACTTTCCTCTCCCCAGCCACTTCGTCCAGCTCTTCCCGGGGGATCCCGAGGCGTTCCCAGGCCAGCCGGGAGACATAGTCTTCCCAACGTGTCCTGGGTCTTCCCCGTGGCCTCCTACTGGTTGGACGTGCCCTAAACACCTCCCTAGGGAGGCGTTCGGGTGGCATCCTGACCAGATGCCCGAACCACCTCATCTGGCTCCTCTCGATGTGGAGGAGCAGCGGCTTTACTTTGAGCTACCCCCGGATGACAGAGCTTCTCACCCTATCTCTAAGGGAGAGCCCCGCCACCCGGCGGAGGAAACTCATTTTGTCCGCTTGTACCCGTGATCTTGTCCTTTCGGTCATAACCCAAAGCTCATGACCATAGGTGAGGATGGGAACGTAGATCGACCGGTAAATTGAGAGCTTTGCCTTCCGGCTCAGCTCCTTCTTCACCACAACGGATCGATACAGCGTCCGCATTACTGAAGATGCCGCACCGATCCGCCTGTCGATCTCACGATCCACTCTTCCCCCACTCGTGAACAAGACTCCTAGGTACTTGAACTCAGGGTCTCCTCCCCAACCCGGAGATGGCACTCCACCCTTTTCCGGGAGAGAACCATGGACTCGGACTTGGAGGTGCTGATTCTCATCCCAGTCGCTTCACACTCGGCTGCGAACCGATCCAGTGAGAGCTGAAGATCCTGGCCAGATGAAGCCATCAGGACCACATCATCCGCAAAAAGCAGAGACCTAATCCTGCAGCCACCAAACCGGATCCCCTCAACGCCTTGACTGCGCCTAGAAATTCTGTCCATAAAAGTTATGAACAGAATCGGTGACAAAGGGCAGCCTTGGTGGAGTCCAACCCTCACTGGAAACGTGTCCGACCTACTGCCGGCAATGCGGACCAAGCTCTGACACTGATCGTACAGGGAGCGGACCGCCACAATCAGACAGTCCGATACCCCATACTCTCTGAGCACTCCCCACAGGACCTCCCGAGGGACACGGTCGAATGCCTTCTCCAAGTCCACAAAGCACATGTAGACTGGTTGGGCAAACTCCCATGCACCCTCAAGGACCCTGCCGAGAGTATAGAGCTGGTCCACAGTTCCACGACCAGGACGAAAACCACACTGTTCCTCCTGAATCCGAGGTTCGACTATCCGGCGTAGCCTCCTCTCCAGTACACCTGAATAGACCTTACCGGGAAGGCTGAGGAGTGTGATCCCACGATAGTTAGAACACACCCTCCGGTTCCCCTTCTTAAAGAGAGGAACCACCACCCCGGTCTGCCAATCCAGAGGTACTTTCATCCTGTCTGCCTCCAAATGACGCCTTTTTGGTTTTGCTTCTCCTGAAGAAGCTGCGCTGTGTTGCATTTTGCTAGACCGACTTGTCATTTTTGTGTGTGACCGTGTGGAAATGCTTCAATCACAGTGGCTTCCACCCCTCGCACCGCCCTCCTTTCTTTCTGGCCCTGCAAGGAGGGCTCAGGAAGGTGCTGGAAGGTGAGATTGAGCGCTCTGTGGACGCCCGCTGCTGCCGATGCCGCCGCGAGCCCGGCGTTGGCAAAGAGATGAGCCACTCTGACTCAGCCATGGGGCGGGTGTGGCGGCGAGGGAACATTACCTCGCCTCAGCTGCTGCACAGAAGAGATGCTGCTAAAATGCTATCTGGCTCCCAGACATTGGCTTTGCTCTACATTTGACTTGTTCTTATCTGGGCTGCATTATCCTGCTGACTCACTGGCTGCTGTGTTCTCTTCTCTCACCGCATGTCTCTGACCTCATGTCACACACACCAGCTGACGACCTCCGGGTAAACCACAGCCACAGCAAAGCATGTCTGCTACAGATTATTTTCACTCCGTAGCCACTTTGAGAAAGTCAAAATGAGTCTGGGGGTGCGGTGTGCATAAAATATATATACAGTATATGTCTACAACACAATGTGATAGAACACTAATCTGTATGGAGTGAAAAACATGAACCATCCTATTACAGTATCTGTAAAGTATTATTTCATGTGTTTGTACACAGCTAGTGTATTACTGTAGTGCAGAGGTGGGTAGAGTAGCCAGAAATTGTTCTCAAGTAAGAGTACTGTTACTTTAGAGATTTATTACTCAAGTAAAAGTAAGGAGTAGTCACCCAAATATTTACTTGAGTAAAAGTAAAAAGTATGTTGTGAAAAAACTACTCAAGTACTGAGTAACTGATGAGTAACATACACACACACACACACACACATATATATATATATATATATATATATATATATATATATATATATATATATACATATACATATATATATATATATATATATATATATATACATATATATATATATATATATATATATATATATATATATATATATATATATATATATACATACATACATATACATTGATATATACAGTATATAATTTATATGTATTTATTTTGCTGTTTTTGTTTACATGTTAAAGATGTTTTAATGAATATACATGCATGTTTAACATATAGATTCCTTTCTTTCATGAAGACTAGAATATAAGTTGGTGTATTACCTGATTCTGATGACTTGCATTGATTGTAATCAGACAGTAGTGCTGATAACGTCCACGTTTTCAAATGGAGGAGAAGAAAAGTTCCTCCTTTCTGTCTAATACCACATGAAAGTGGTGGGTTTTTGGCATCTTATTTGTCCAGCTTCCATATTCGTTTTTATACACTTTACAAGAAATATATTGGCGTCAAACTCCTTAGCTTGCTAGCTTGTTTGCGCTGGCTTTCGGAGACTCTTGTTTTGAAAGCGCAGGCGCGATGGAGCGGCACTTTTATTGTGAAGACAGGAACTGTGCAGTCAGTCTTTAGGCTTTTGACGGGATGTACGGTTGAAATAAAAATATATTTTTTCCTTCACACTTTTGATTGATTGATTGGAACTTTTATTAGTAGATTGCACAGTACAGTACATATTCCGTACAATTGACCACTAAATGGTAACACCCCAATAAGTTTTTCAACTTGTTTAAGTCAGGTCATGTGACCACCTGGCTCTGTTTGATTGGTCCAACGTCACCAGTGACTGCATCTGATTGGTGGAACGAAGTGAAACGTCACCAGTAAGGCAGGCACTTTGAAGGTCTGTCTGACAGACCAAAACAAACAAAGCGTGCATTAACAGATGGATAAAAATTAGTAGCGAGTAGCGAGCTGAATGTAGATAAAAGTAGCTGAGTAAAAGTAGCGTTCCTTCTCTATAAATATACTTAAGTAAAAGTAAAAGTATGTTGCATTAAAACTACTCTTAGAAGTACAATTTATCCCAAAAGTTACTCAAGTAGATGTAACGGAGTAAATGTAGCGCGTTACTACCCACCTCTGCTGTAGTGATATGAACACGTATGACATGCTGCGTGTATCATGATCAATATTGTAATGACTCACTCCATGGACAGTTGACTGTTTGGTCCAGCTTGCCAAGGAAGTTTTTTCCAATTTATTTGGGTAATCAGTCCATTTATCTCCATTTACCTCTCACCGAGACATCCGATCAGCTCCTTTATTATCGGGCACTTATGTTCCAGTTTTGCATACATTTGTTTAATTACAATACATTTTTTTATTAATGAATTTAATAATTCTGACGGGAATGTTTTATTACAAATGCACTGTTTTTAAAATAGTCGAACCTCGGATTCAGGAGGAACAGTGTGGTTTTCGTCCTGGTCGTGGAACTGTGGACCAGCTCTATACTCTCGGCAGGGTCCTTGAGGGTGCATGGGAGTTTGCCCAACCAGTCTACATGTGTTTTGTGGACTTGGAGAAGGCATTCGACCGTGTCCCTCGGGAAGTCCTGTGGGGAGTGCTCGGAGAGTATGGGGTATCGGACTGTCTGATTGTGGCAGTCCGCTCCCTGTATGCTCAGTGCCAGAGCTTGGTCCGCATTGCCGGCAGTAAGTCGGACACGTTTCCAGTGAGGGTTGGACTCCGCCAAGGCTGCCCTTTGTCACCGATTCTGTTCATAACTTTTATGGACATAATTTCTAGGCGCAGTCAAGGCGTTGAGGGGATCTGGTTTGGTGGCTGCAGGATTAGGTCTCTGCTTTTTGCAGATGATGTGGTCCTGATGGCTTCATCTGGCCAGGATCTTCAGCTCTCACTGGATCGGTTCGCAGCCGAGTGTGAAGCGACTGGGATGAGAATCAGCACCTCCAAGTCCAAATCCATGGTTCTCGCCCGGAAAAGGGTGGAGTGCCATCTCCGGGTTGGGGAGGAGATCTTGCCCCAAGTGGAGGAGTTCAAGTACCTCGGAGTTTAAAAGTAGCATATATTAATGCAGTATGAAGAAGAATGTTTTAATGTAGACATGCAAGCCTTGAAAGAACATTTTGAAAATCAAGACTACATTTCCTGCAAATGGGTGCATTTCTACCCTATATTTTAACTTTAGATTTATTCTCATATCAAACTCTTTTGGCTGTCTTTTTGACACTTACATCAGGCGCCCCCCTCCACACCCTGGATTATAAATAATGTAAATAATTCAATGTGATTATCTTGTGTGATGACTGTATTATGATGATAGTATATATCTGATAGTATATATCTGTATCATGAATCAATTTAAGTGGACCCCGACTTAAACAAGTTGAAAAACTTATTGGAGTGTTACCATTTAGTGGTCAATTGTACGGAATATGTACTTCACTGTGCAACCTACTAATAAAAGTCTCAATCAATCAATCAAAACACATAGAATCATCATACTGCTGTGATTATATGCATCAAGTGTTCATTCAAGGCTAAGGCAAAATATCGAGATATATATTGTGTATCGCAATATGGCCTTAAAATATCGCAATATTAAAAAAAGGCCATATCGCCCAGCCCTAGTTCAATGATGCCATTTATGTTTGTCATGTATAATTTTGTCTATTTTGTGTTTATCCTTGAATAAACAGGTCAGTTTCTTGTTACCAACCATTGTGTATTATTCAAACTCCCCTAATTCAGCTGGCTACTTGTTATCAAGAGTACTAAAACCCTTTTCACCATGATTCTGACAACTAAGTAGGCTAAATAACTAATACATGCTCGGATAGGCCAGTATCGGTCAGTATCGGTATCGGTTAGTATCGGTATCGGATCGGAAATGCAAAAACACGTGACACAATACCAGCTACATGTCATTATTGAAACTTCTGGGAGGAAGTCACATATAACTTTTGTGGAGGAAAAAAAAAAAGAACCATTGTCATGTTTGATTGTATTTGTGGACTGGACTGTATATGTCAAGAATCCAATAAAGAAATATAGCGTTATCATCATGTTGGTCCCAATAACCACGCTGTAACATTTTCATATTGTCACTACTTTCCTCCATCACTGAGAGTGTCAAACACAAATGGCAGATCTTTCTACATCTCTTCTGCTCCCACCTTCTCACTTCTTGAAGACTTTTGTCCTGCCAGGCTTGCTATGATTCTTCTCTCTTCTCTCTGTGGTCTGTCCCTTCACATCTCGTCCTTTCTTGGGTTGGGCTCTTTCATTGAATGGTAAATAGCTGTGAGTGTGTGGGAGGCTGCTGCTTTACTTGCTGACTCGCAATCTTCTCATTAGTGGAGAGAATCATTTATACAAGCTGTGCGGGTCATTGGTGTGATGGAGGAGGACGCTGATGTGTGGAAGGGCAGGGTGGGGTCAGCATGTACATGTAAATATTGTGTGTGTGTTCTTACATTTCTACCCTTCTTGAGACATGAAGAAGGACAAGTATCTTCTATATGAGGAGGTGTAAACAAGTGATAACATTGCATCTAATAGACAATGTCTCATTTGTGGTGACATCTATCAAAATGAGGGTGGTCCCAAAAAGGAGGGATTTTTCTAATTGACTGTGTGTCGCTTTTAAAAGTGCTCCCCCTCTGGTCAACATATGTAATAACAAGCGTGTGTAAGAAATTGAATTGTGCCCCCTTTCGCCAAAATTAATACAATAAATAAATATGTATATAGAGACGTACTGTAATAACTTGAAGTAATTAATGAAGATCAAAAACCAATTACAAACAAAAATAAAAAATAAATACAATTAACTTCTGTGACCAAGACACAGGAAATGGTTTTGGATCCGAGGAAAGTGACTGACCATGAGCCAGTGGTCATCAAAAATCAGGAAATCACCCAGGTATCCTCATATAAATATTTAGGGGTTCATATTGATAATCTTCTCTGCTGGAAGACACATATTGACAAACTGTGCAATAGACTGCAACAGAGGCTATATTTTTTGCGAAGATTAAGATTGTACGGCGTAAGCAGCCACATCATGATGATTTTCTACCGTGCCATTGTAGAGAGCATCATTAGATACGGGATCACCTCATGGTTTGGCAACCTAACCGTTAAGCTAAAAAGCAAACTGGCCGGCATGCATAAAACGGCAATGAAAATTGTAGGGAGGAAAGAATATGAGCCTATACAGAGCATCTATGAGCAGGCAGTTAGGAAAAAAGCTAAGAAAATTATTTCCAACTCACAACACCCACTCTTTCCTGAATATGGAACCCTGCCATCAGGGAGAAGACTCCGGGTCCCACTATGCAAATCTAACCGCCTTAAATTATCATTTGTCCCAGCCTCCATTAAGCTGACCAACAATGTGCAATAGAATTTTAATACATAGGTTAGCACTTTTTTAGCACATAGCACTTTAGCACATAGCACTTTAGAACTAAGCACTTTAGCACACAGCACTTTATCCATGAGCTCTAGTGCAATGCACATTGGTACTTTATCTTTATCTCCATACTGTAGATTTTATGCCTACATCAAAGTGCCACCTATGTCTATCAAGCTCCATGTTCTGATGTTTAAATGTTAGTTGTATGGTTGTGGTTGTGTCTGTGCTTGTGTTTTTGTTCTGTTGTTTTTGGGTATGTTAAGAAAGCAACGATGCACTGTGCCCAAGACAAATTTCCCCGCGGGGACAATAAAGTTGAACCTTGAACCTTGAACCTTGAACTGGCAACTTTTTTCTTAGAAAAAAAATGGGAACAATTTCTCATATTTTTTCTGTTTCTGTAATATTGCAATATTTTCTTGGAAAATTATTACTTTTTTATGGAAAATTATTACTTTTTACTGCAAAATGGTGACATTTGTCATATAAAATTCTGACTTATCACAACATTGCCATCTGGTTGTTCTTGTAAAACAGTGACATTTTTTGAGTAAAATTATGACTTTTGTCAAATTCCGATTATTATTACAGTATTGCCAACATTTAAAGTTTTTTTTTTATAAAATTGTGACTTCTCTCGAGCAAAATTACGACTCTCTTCATAAAATTGCCAAAAATGTTAAGCTTTTCCTGTAATATTGCGACTGTTATTGAGTAAAATTCCAACTTTGATCACAATAATGCACAAATGTTCAGTTTTTCTTGTAAAATTTTGACTTGCGTTGAGTAAAATGAAGACTTTTATTATAATACCGCCAAAATTCTAAGGTTTTCTTGTGAAATTGTGACCTTTTTCTTGTGAAATTCCAACTCATTTTTCACAACAAGCTTTTTTTTTATACTTGCATAGTATGTATATATTATTAGTGTTGTAAATACACTTCTTTATATATCGAGAAAAGCTGGTCCTAAAGAAGGAGGCATTTTTCTCAGGTCTCAAGAATGTAACAAATACAAGAGAGTGTGTGTGTGTGTGTGTGTGTGTGTGTGTGTGTGTGTGTGTGTGTGTGTGTGTGTGTGTGTGTGTGTGTGTGTGTGTGTGTTAGCAGCGCCTTTGTGTGAAATGAAATCCATGTCAGCAGGCAAGCATTCAGATAAGATTAACAGGACCTGACATTTCCTTCATTGGAGACAGATGCTTGCTCCACTTGCCCTCCGAACATTTGGCCTCACCACATCCAAATTACATTTCTTCTCAGACTAAAGATATTACCCCCCCCCCCCCCTCCTCTCTCTCTCTCACACACACACACACACACACACACACACACACACAGACGTAGAAATAGCTGTTCCCGTGTTTAATGAGGCTTGTGATAAGTGTATAGCAGTGTGGTGTGATGAGGAGAGCAGGTCTGGATTGAAGAGCTGCTTTGTGGTGTAATGAAGCCAATGAGCTTCAGTCCACACTCAGACAAATGGCCCAGAAGAAGCTCCC